>NC_041052.1:1989754-2069754 GCF_900634775.1 Gouania willdenowi
CCAGATGCCTTCAAGATACAAACAATATTTTTTGACCAATTTGAGCCCATTTTTGCTTATTTTTACCCTTTTTCTGCACTCCACTAAATTAACCATATTTTAACCTAATTTCATCACATTTTCTTGCCATATTTTAATACATTTTTGCTACATTTCTCCCATTTCTGACATTTCAAATGCCTTTTCTGCACATTTTTCCCACTTTCTAGATATTATCAGCACTTATAAACCCTTTCCACCATTTTTCCACCTAATGTCACATATTTTGACCCATTATTGTCACATTTAACCTCTTAACCATATTTGATGCATATTTTTTTGCCATTTTAACCACATTCACCATTTGTCATGCCCATTATTTGCCAGTTTAAAATATTTTTTCCTGCTATTTGTCTCAATATTGTCACTTAGAACCTTTTAACCACTTTTTCTATGTCTGTTTTTGCAATTTGGAACTTTTAACCAGTTTCTGTGGTTTTTAAAATAAAATTTTCACCATTTTTTGTCACTTTTAACCCATTTTATTTCTGATTAAAACAAAGATTTCCATTTTTAGGATTTGGGGGTCGAGGGCTGAAAATGTGGAGAACCACTGCCCTCCACTACCTGATCTATCGTCACGTGCAGCCTTCGTCTCCTCTGTGATGTAAACACACCATCACATATTCAGAAGAAGAAACAACACTGAAGTGAGTTTGTGATCAAACATCAGAGAAAGGTGAGGTCAGAGGTCACGCTCTGTGGTTCTCTGATGTTCAGGTGGAACAACAGGCTTTAGTGTGTGATGCAGACTGAGTCACATGGTGCTGCTGCTGCTACGGCTGTCTAATAGTCCAGACATGGTGGAGGTCAGGATTAACACACTCAGCTCTTTGTGTTCAGGGCAGTGAAACACGTCCACAACTATCAGTGTTTAAGGTTTAATTTAACCCACAAACAGTCAGTGCATGTGTTTTAGCTCTTCTTTTCTAGGTATTATTGTGTATATTTGCTGTCCTTTTGTGTATTTTATGTGCATTTTAAATTTCTAAAAAATACTCAAGAACAGCAAAATAACAAAAATGCAAAAATGAATAATTAATACATAAGGACAACAAAATTTCCAAGAAATACAGAAAAGGACAGAAAAAATACACAAATGACTCCAAACTATACAAAAGTGTTTATTGTTGGTGTTTTTAGAATAATGTGTATTTTGCTCTTCCCACGTGAATAAAAAAAAATAAATAAACACACAAATAACAGAAATTGACAAAAAAAAGTAGACAAAAAATCTCCCAAAACACAAAATGGCACCAAAAAAAACACACAAAAATAACAAACAAACAAAATGACTAATAGAACAGTTGGGTGGGTCAAAAACACACAAAACAAATACACAACATACAATTTTGTATATTTTTTGGAGTCGATTTTGTATTTTTGCTGTTTTGTGTACTTTTGCCGTACTTTTCTGAAATGTTGTTGTCCTTGTATTCTCGTTCGTTTATGCTGTTCTTTTGTAATGATTTCAAATATATGTATTTGAAATAATTTTGTAAAATTACCATCCCATTTTCTGACAAAAATGCACAAACAAACGTGAATACACAAGGACAACAACATTTCAGAAATATTGAGAGAAGTTGTATATTGCATATCATTCTGCTATTTTAATGCTTTTGAAATTCATTTTGTGTTTTTTTTGGTGTATTGTGTTTTTTTACAGTCATTACATGTGTTTTTTGCTCTTCCCAACTGTGTTATAAGTTAATAAGTGTATTCTATATGTATTTAGATTAAAATTTTTGTACTTTTGTATGTCATTTTTTGTGTTTACTTTGGGGCCCACAAAAAAATAGCCACATGTGGCCCCTGGGCCACTAATTACCAGACGTCTGCTTTACAGGTCAGCTGCTCAACACTATAAATCCTCCCGGATCTGATACAGTGTGTGTGTGTGTGTGTGTGTGTGTGTGTGTGTGTGTGATGTAACTCCTCAAACTCATCCAACCCTGATTGTTCCACGTTACACCACAACAATAAGGGGGAGGAGCTTATGAAGGTAATTAATTATTAATCAAAGTCAACAGACATTTATTTATCATCAGCTCCACCTTCTTAAAGTCACTGTGACACCTACAGCTCATCGTTACTTCTCTACATGTGACTGCAGCAGGACTATTTATAGCTGATTTATCCATCATCATCATCATCACCTCCAGTCTATAAATTCCACTGATTCTGTGTTTTCCACTGAAAAAAAAGTGTCAGGAGCAGAACTTACTTGTTTTCCTCTCAGAAAGTTCTTCTCCTCCTCCTGGTCCTCGTCCTCCTGGTCCTGGACGTGTTCCGTCTCTAATCCTGGAGCTACATCTTCCATTGGAAACATAAACCAAAGTGTCATAGATTCATCTCACACACACACACACACACACACTAAGTCCCTCTGAGCTGCTCTGATGATGCTCTATAAGGGAACTCTGCTCCCAGCTCTCAGCCAATCACATCACAAACCTGTCTGCCTACTGACCAATCACAGAGCCCCCCCCCCCCATCCTGCTCAAAGTTCTCATGGTTGTAAACGTTTCTGAGTGTGACAGGATGAGTTTAGACATTAAATCTTTATTAAACTGAGTGAGATGGAAAGATTCTTAGTGAGTTTGTCTAATATTATCTGTTTTCCTTTCCCGTCTGCGTTAACTCCTCCAACACCGTTTTTCCAATTTTGACAAATAATCTATCAAAAAATTCAGAAAGGTCCTGAGACCTACTATCAATTTTATAATTTGTAACTTTTAAACTTTTTGACTTATTACATTTTTTCTATTGGAAATTTCAGCTTTTTCAACTTTTAACTCCTTCATCCTCAAACATTCTTCAACTGGTTTCAACCTTTGACATGTTCAGCTACTGAAGATACCCATTTCAAACCTTCTTTACTTTTTCAACCTTTTACTTTTTTTTTTTTTTTTTACTTTTTCCAACTCATTTCAACCATTTTTTCACCCATTTTCAACTTTTTTTGATAAGCTGGTCTCTCAATGCAATCGACCACATTTTTTTGACAAAAAGAATGGGCGGAGGTGAGCCCGCCTGTCCGAGCGGTACGTCTGCGGCTGGATATGCCTTGGGAAAAGTGGTGGGTCGTGTGTCGGTCCATGCTTTCAGTGGAAGACATCTATATGATTGTAATTACAGTAGCAGGCATACTGCTGATTGGAGCTAGCAGCTTTCTGACCTATCGTAAAGTCCGTATTACATTGGCAGCTGTTTGGGGAAGGCTGCCAGTTATTTCTGATGGATGGAGCAGTGCTCTCAACATTCAGACTCATGTGATGAACAAACCCAAGAGTAAACAAGAGGCTGCTTTGGAACGTTTACGAGGAATTGAATCCAACTTGGAGAAGTTGGATGCTCGGCTTGTTAAGGTCATCTTAATGGATTACTGTTGGATACCAGGACTCAAGGCTATCAAAATTGTGCTATCCTGAATCGAAAACAAACCGCTAATCATCAAAGTGATACAAAATTTAAGAAACACTAAATTAAGAGGAAAATAAACAAGATGTGTCGCTCAGGCGTTGCTGTGTTAACGGTTCTATTCCAGCACAGTATAACGTTTTTTTACTGGAATGCACATCAAAGTAATATTCTACAGCTGTTTGTGAACATTATACACATAAATAAATCATATTTATTGTAGAAAAACACACCTTAGAGCTTATTATTGTGAAGGATAAATCGTGATCCCACTTCCTGAGTGCAGAGAAACATTGACTTTAAGATAAGCCACGACTCGGCTCATTCTTTTGTTTACACAGAAAAAGAAAAGAAGAAGAAGAACAGACGCAGAGCCAGATGTTTTTCTCCTGCACAGATAACAGTGATCTTATCTAAATGAGACATTTTTATAGACACTAAAACCAACTACATTTGTCCTCACTACAAACACTTTAAACTTCTAATTTTGATGGTTTATAAGTTTTTAGAAGGATTAGAGAAATGCACAAAAAGATTAAAAGCTTTGAGTACAAAGAGACTTTCTGAAAGCTTTAGAACAAAGATGAAAACTTTTATAACAACATTCTGCAGAATAAAGACAAAAGCATTAAGAAGAAAGACTATTATTGTGATCATTGTGTATATTTTCTGTTATTTTTTGTTAATGTTCTGTGTTTAACTGTTTTTAATTGTCATTTTGTATATTTAACTGTGTTCAATTGTGTATATTTCCTGCATTTTATTTATAATTAGAATATTCTTTGTGTTTTTGTCAGTTTTGTGTTTATTTCCTGTCACTTTTTTATATTCTTGTTGTGCTTTACTGTGAGTTTTTGTTACTTCTAATATTTGTTGTTCTTTTTTGTGCATTTTTGTATATTTTTGTTAATGTTCTGTGTTTGTGTCTTAGTTTTGTGTGTTTGACTGTTTTTGTTTAATTTTGTATATTTTTGCATTTTTATTGTGGTTTAGTGTGTTTGCCAAGTCATTTGGTGCATGTGTTGTCGTTTTGGAGTTTATATCGTATTTTTGTTTGTCATGACTTTTTTTTTCATAAATTTGTTATTTTATTTATTCTTTGGTGTCATGCTGTGTGCGAGAACTGATTTCTGCATACTTTTGTTATTTTCATTGTTGTTTTTTGGTATATTTTTGTGTATTTTTCTTTAATATTTTGTGTTTTTGGAGCATTTGTGTGTTCATTTTATACAGGTCATATGTGGCACATGTTTGACTTATAGAAACAGACACAGGTTGACACGCACACGCACACGCACACGCACACACACACACACACACACACAGTGTTGATGTTGCTTTTTACATGATGTCCCCTAAAGACCTGCACCTGCCATCACAGGTACATCACACAGGTGGTACCCCCCCCCCCCCCCCCCCCCCCCCCCTCCCTCCCCCCCCTAAAGTCCTCCACATTTGTTCCACTGTTGCTGACCTGGGGTCAGAAATAAACGTGTTAACAGAAACTAAACAGACAGACGTGGAGAGGAGCCACTGTTTGCTCTGAGACATAAAACATGACGTTTATAGGATTAAAATTACAATAACGATGAGCCTGGTTTGGTTTGATTTCTTTGTTTGGTCATGAAATATAAAAGTGGAAAAATAATTCATCAAATATTGTATATTATTTTGTCATTTTGGGCAAAGGACATTTATGATATTTGTTTGTTGACATTACAATAAACTACATCTAAATAATTTGTCAAATTAAGTTTCTCACCAACAAAAAGACTACTAAATTCCAGGATTTTTTTTTAAAAGAATTAACACAAAAGATCAACAAAAATGCACAAAAACAAAAACACAAAAAAGGACAACAAAATGTAAAACGTTTTTTTTTTTAAATCACAGAAAAGTACAAAACAAATACACAAAAAACAAAAATACACAAAATAATTAAAATAAGCAAACAAAATTCCAGAAAAGTACAGAACAAATACACAAAAAGAACAACAAAAACACACAAGAACAACAACATTTCAGAAATGTACAAAACAAATACACAACAATTCAGCAAAAGAACAAAAATATGCAAATGAACAAAATTTCAGAAAAATACAACAAAAAAATAATTTGTTTGAACTAAGAAATTCTGATGCCATTGAGTTAGTTTTATGATTTTCTGTATTTTCTTTTTAGTCAATGAAATAAATAAAAGACTATTGAATATTTAACTGTTCAATAGTCTTTTAAACACTGTTTAAAGATGTGTTTCTTTGCAGCATTTTTTTAAAGGATCAACAAATACTCACCATAAATCACCAGAAAGCCTTCAGCGCTGTTTCACCACAGCTGATTATTGGAGTTCATTATTTAATAATGTGATTATATTCAGGTGTGTTGAAGACGTTCAGGATCCTGTGACGTCACTGATGTCTGTTAATGAAGCGGCTTTAGTTCAGTGTCACATGTTTATTAGGGATGCACGATATTGTTTTTAGGCCATTGTATCAGGAAAACTTCAACACGTGATTTGTACATTTTAATATTGTTTATACAAGACGCTGATTGTAAAGTTGCACATGCTCAAATAACTTTTTGATTTTTTTAATCTTAATTTTGACCAGATTTACAGAAATACAAAAGACAAATAAAAAAAAGTATTAAAAAAATAAAATAAAAAAAATTGTTAAAATTAAATTTAAAAACAATTCCAATTTATTGACTGTATATATTTAATTACCATAATATAAATTTAATCTGAATTGTATTTTAATACTAGACATTTCAGGTGACCCCATTTTTTGCCATGATTGGGGGTAAAAGCCAGAAAAATACAACAAAAGCTTTAGATTGTGATTTTTTTGTTATAAATAATAGCAGAAATGCCATTAAAAAAGCTTTAAATCACTGTTAAATGACTAAAACTTAACATTTTACTGCTCCCTAGTGGTTGGAAATAGTTACTACAGTCATTTTTTTAAGCATTAAATGTTGATAAAAAAAAACCAAACAAACAAAAGCCAACATATTTTAAAAATACATTTATTTTGTATAAATACATATAAAATTAATACATGTTGCAATTTCTTTAAAAAAAAGTTCGGACGAAAGATAAAGTGGATCTTATAAGAACCAAAATTTAAAAAAAAAAAAAAAAATGTTAATAAAATATTAAACATCTTTCTTTTTCAATAAAATGTATTTTAAAATATAATTAGTTATTTTATTACTTGACATTTCAGGGGACCCCATTCTTTTTCCAGGTGGCCCCACATGGGGTCACAATCCCAAGTTTGGAAAATCCCTGCCTTAATTATTGTTCTAAAATACATGATTGTAAATTTTACGTAATTTTTTATGAGATTTAAAGAACAGTTCTATTTTTTAAAGTTACACTTTTTTATGGAAGACCAAACCTACTAAAAAAAATAGATAAAAAATACAAATGAATAAATGTAAGTCGGGAAAAATACTAATGTAGAAATACAAAAATATTGTCAATAATGTAATATAACATTGATAAATAAGTGGAATTAAAAGAGAATACAAATCTAATTTATTTTTGTTTTACTTTTATTCATTCATTTTAAATTTTGGCAAGTTTGGGTCAAAACAAAATATAAATGTAAATGAGGGGGCTGTCCTTAGTGTACATTTTGCCAATATTGAGGGGCTCTGACAATGTTTTATTCTTATTATGGAGAAAATTATTGCAAAAAAAAAGTATATGCAAGAAAAGATTTAGCATTAGCAGGATTAGTACTTTTGTTTTATTACAAGACATTCCAGGTGACTCCACTTGGGGTCACAACCCCAAAGTTGAAAAACCGTGCCTTAATTATTACTGTTCTAAAACATGTGATTGCAAATGTAATTTATGAGATTTGTAGAATAGTTTTATTTTATTTTTTAAGTTTAAAAATTAAAAGAACATGAAATAAAAAAACAAATAATTACATGTAAGTAGGAAAATTACTAAAGTTAAAGTTCTATTCAAAAATGTCATGTAAGATAAATAAAAGTGTAAATAAAAAATAAAATAAAATGTATTTTTATAGGAGCTGAGGTGACCAATCAGGATCCAGAGAATGATTTTAGACTCCGGCTTCAACCAAACTTACCTTTAAAATAAGTAACGGGCAGAAAAAATATATATATAATAAAAAGTGGAAAAATGATTGCAAAGACAGAAAAATGCAACAAAATATTAAGATTTTCTACTAAAAACTACAAATCATTCTTAACTTTACAATTTGCTGCTCTCTAGTGGTAGACAATGGTTACTACAGTCTGGCTTAGGCATTAAAAGTTGATTAAAAACAAACGAAAGAAAACATATTTTAAAAGAACATTTATTTTGTATAAATACATATAAAATTATGAATACATGTTGCAATTTCTTTTAACGCTATTACAAGGAATTATTTGACAAGTTTTAAAACCGTATTTAATCACATTCCATCTGCAAACCTTTAACCTCAGTTGTTGGTTTAATGTGGAAAGAAAAGTGTGGGGCGTGGACCCTGTGTTCTCACTCACCAGTAAAAGCAGCGCTCAGACTTCAAATATAATATTTTCAAACCGGCTCGAGACGCTGCTTTGGGTCCTACAAGAACCACAGGAAGTCCAACACCTCAACTTCCTGCCACATCAATGCTTCATAGGAGACGTAAAGATAACGTAACACCATGTAAATGTTGCAAAGTGAACATGCGAGCACAGTATAATTGAAGGGAAAGAAACCCTTTTTTCTGCAGGCACTCACTGAGACACACAGTGCCTGAAAAATCCTAAAAGCCGTTTCGTGTTACGACTCGATGAGAAACAACGAGTCAGAATCTCAGTGCGTGACTTCTAAGGTCAACTAAAGGTCAAACGATGAAGGAACGAGTCAAAGACCCTGGAGAAAGAGACCCAGAGTCGACTATTAAATCCTTTTGGTTGAAGATAAACAACAAAAAACATCAAAAACTAATGAACAATCTCAGTGGAACGTGAGTTTTTACCTTTTTTGTGAAATTAGTGGAAAGGTTAATGTGATTCCAGCCAAGTTTAAATATCTTACATAAATACAGTTGGTCGTAGACACAGAATAAACAGTCCAAACAGGAGGGGGGAGGGGGGGGTGGAATTGAACCTCTGACCATCACATCGCTAAAGGGACTGGGCGTGGTCAATCATTCGTCTTTGTCGTGGTTGGCGTTGCCGTTCATGACTCCGTTGCTATGGTGCGCCCACCGCTGGTTCTGCAGCACCTTGGGCAGACGCTTGCCCTTGGTGTAGGCGTGGTACCAGAAGTTGAGAAACAGGAACAGGAAAATCAGGCCGTACAGGCCGATGATGTAGACGAAGATGGGGAACCGGTACGGGCAGTCTTTGATGAAGAAATACTGGGAGATGTGGCTGGTTACCATGACGAACTGGACCTACAACAACAGGTGAAGAAGGAGAAGGTGAAACAGTGAATTGGAGCTTAGGAATTAAAAAAAAAAAAAAAACACATTCCTTTAATCAACTTTAAAACTGTAAAGTAATCCCCCATTTTTATTTTTAGAGCCTGTGTTTCACCATCCTTAAATTACACAACTGATGATGTCACTGCCTTTACATTAATACTATTAAGGAATCTTTTGGTTTTACTAGAACAACTATTGACATTTTGATTGTACTACTAGTATGAGTAAATATCATTTTGTTCTACCAGTAAAGCAAAAACATCTACTAGTACACTTGTTTGTGTCACTAGTAAAGCTATAAGTTTTTACTAGTAGTATTTTTAAAGTCTACTGAAGGATCCTCTATTGTTTTTACAAGTTTGGTCAACATCAAATCACATTATTAAGCATCATATTCATTTAATTTCCTTTTAAAAATGGAACTACTTTACAGTTTTAGAGCCTGTGTTCCTCCATCTTGAAATCACATGATTGATGATGTCACACAGCCCCACTGCCTGTAAACATCTCATTGTTTTTTTATTGGAGTGAAACATTTAGTGTGATTTTTAGATCATTTAGTAGCTTCTTCAGTCATAATGACAACTTGTGATGCTTTTGGTTGCTCTAAAAAAAGAAAAAAAAGTTAAGTTAAAGATGTCAATGTAAACTTTTTTTACAAAAGGATAAGAACAGGTGTGATCGCAGATGGCAACAGTTCCAACTCTATGGTTTGGTAGTAGACAATGACGCAGAGAAGAAGAGCTCTCCAAAGGAACCTTTATTCTCCCTTAAACAGTGCGCTGACACGCTCTGGTGGCTGAAATTAGCAAGTAATCCCAGACTGTTGAAAAACTCCCACCCTCACGGTTTGTGTGTCTTTAACAGTCTGATTTACTGGCTAACTTCACCCACCAGAGCGTGTCAGCATACTGTTTAAGGGAGAGTAAAGGTTCCTTAGAGAAAGGTTCCTTCTTCTCTGCCTCATTGTCTATTGCCGTCACAACCCCAAGTTAGAAAAACCCTACCTAATCATTACTGTTTTAAAATATGCAATTACAACTTTTACATTTTATTTGAAGAATAGTAGAACATTTATTTTTAATGACATTCTATTTAGACACGATTATTGGGATGCCCTGAGAACCACAACTAGACCTTTTTTAGAACAGTTCAGTGTTTAAATATAATAATGCACTTTTAGTTGCAGTAGGTGACCAATCAGGTTCCAGAGACTCCGATGTTTGAATCCGCCTTTCACCCACTTACCTTTAAAGTCAGCAATAGGCAGACTAAACAGTAGAGAAAATTATTGCATACATTTGTGATTTACTCCCTAACTTCAGCAAACGAGTTGTCAATCAGACTGAAAAAAAATATCCATCTAAAGCAAGGAATCTCTGTGTGTTCCTCAAATATCTCCTGGGACTTTCAACATGGCTGCTGCTTGGTTCAAGGTGTGCAACGCAAGATTTGTTGTTTTTGACTACAATGATACTGTTCATAAAATTGTCTTAAAAGCAGAATCTACAGGAGTGACTGCACAAAGGGCTTTTAAAAATGACTAAAGTGGGTTTTAATATCCTAAAAAAAAAATTATTAAAAATCACTGCATACATATTGACCAGCAGGTGTCCTCAGTGTGCAACGTTTGTAACCAACTTTTATTCTGAATTAAAGAGGAAGTAAAACTCCAATGTGAACCACCAATAAAAAAAGCTATTTAACTTCTCACTTTTCTATAAACACATACTTCCTACGGACACTGCACTGGTTTGTAAAAACAATGGAGGATCCCTTCAAACACTCACCAGCTGAATGGTCGTCAGGTATTTCTTCCACCAAAGGTATTTCTGGTAACTTGGACCCATGGCGGTCAGTCCATAATACGAGTACATGATGACGTGAACGACGCAGTTCAGCATGGCGTGAAACGTTCCCAGTCCACCTGTGAGAGAAAGTCGGACGATTTGTTTAATAATTAAAAAAAAGAAAAGAAAAAATAAACAAACCTGAAAAATCCTCAGAGGAATAAAAACAAAAAAAGGGGAGGAGTTTCACCTGCAGCGAATCTAACGCCGAACCACCAGGTGAAGGGCATGATGGAGTGATGGTAGACGTGAAGGAACGTCACCTGGGTGTACCTTTTCCTCAGCACAAAGAAAACCTTAAAAAACAAATGATGGATTATTCCCAACATTTCCTTTGTTTGTCTTTATGAATCGTGTTATAACGGAGCTACGTACCGTGTCCAACATCTCAATGAACTTAGAAAAGTAGTAAAGCCAGCACGTCGCTGCCATCTACAGGAACAAAAAAAATTTCTAACGTGACATTAAAAAACCTAAACTAACCCATTAAAAAAAAATAAAGTGTCTCAAATTGTCACTTACCCTCACAGCCTGAGGTGAATCAGAATAATCAACCAAGTCACAACGAAAAGAGTAGCCTGTTCCCCATCCAGACATGACAAACTACGGCAGAGCAAAAAGAGGATTAGGAAAACATTTATTACAAAACGAAAGAAGAAGTTAAAGAGTAACCAAACCCTAAAACTACTTTTTCCTGCTAAAACACAAAATATTTGGTATAAAATCATGTTAAATGATTCTTCTCCAACTCTTTTTTACATTTTAGTCAAAGTATTAAAATGTCTTTTTTTGGTGAAAAAAAAAGAAATTGATGGGAAAAAGGCAAAAAAAGAGGAAAAAAAAAAGAAAAAGAACAAAGGGAAAGGGAAAAAAAAGAAAATTTAGTTAGCCCCGCCCCTTCTATGAAAACTATCACCTGTGGATTTAACAATCTGTTGGATTGAGAGAATGTAGTTAGAGTATTGAGTAACTAGTTTACATAACAGATTGTTCTTTGGAGCTTGCATAGTATAGACTGGGCGTGTCTTAACTGCTCCAGTAGCCCCGCCCATAATCAGGGTAATTTCCAGCCAAAACCTCCAGGTTTAGTTACTCTTTAAAAACAATACAAAGTATTCAAAGCGAGACGTTTTTCAACACCTCTTAAATATACTGAAATATGTTCGTAGTAATCGTGTTAATAAAGACCTGATGGTCGGGTTGAATCTGCGATCGCTCTAAACACGGGTGTGCACGTCATAGGCCTGAGCACGCTCCTGAATTTAGCGTCGCGGCGCGCCTCACCTCGTAGCACATGTAGAGCGACAGCGCCACCACGCCGAAGTTGTAGATTATTAGAACACCTTTGAGATCAAACGGTTTGCGACTCTCCATCAGCCGCGGCCCCAGCGACGTGACGAAGAAGATGTACGCCGCGATGATGACTGTCTGTGGCAGCGGCGATGACATCAGCAGCCATTCCTCCGTCCGCGAGTCTACGAGAAAACAGACGGGTTTCAGTCAGTGAAAATAGAAAAGCAAAAAAAAAAAAGTTTGAGTGAGTCACATTGGGGGTGAAAAAAAAAAGAAAGAGGTTAAAAAAGAAAGAAAATACAGGAAAAAGGAAAAGAGAAATATTAAAAAAGGTGGGAAAAACAAAAGACATTAAAAAGAGGGAAAGAAAAAAAAAGGGGCACAAAGAAAAGAAATGAAAACAGAAAAGAGGAAAAAAAAACATTAAAAAAGGGGCGGAGGAAAGAAAAAATGAAAGGGCAACAAAGAGCAAAGAAAAGGGGGGAAAAGAATAGAGAAAAAAGAGTCGACAGGGGGATGTAGTGTGAAAATATATATTAAAGAAGTAAAAACTCACCTGCTTCTCGCATTAACTCATCATAAAAATGAGCAGCTGAGGACGTCATGTTCAATTCCATTTTTGATTACGTCAGCTTCTATAAAAAAAAAAAACAGACATTAACAAACGTGAGCTGAGTTCACATCATTATTTAGCACAGGTGCACAAGGCAGAATTGGCAAGATTTTATATTTTTCAAAACATTAAATTTAGATGCATGTGTACAGTAAAGGCTAAATATCCCGTTTTATCTTTAGTTAATAATAATATTGTTAATATTTAGATTAATAAGGTGAGTTAATCGTTGCCATTGTAAAAATTAGTCAGATTAACATTAAAGAATCGAATAAAACAAAAACCTTAAATGTGAATAGAAAGCAAATATTCAGCCTGAAACCCATTTATAGAGAACGCAAACACTAAGAATATTCACACGTTAAAGGCCGAAGTGTTGACAAAGTGATACCAGACTCTCAGTAGCAGTAGAAACACGCTGACTGACAGGACTGACTGGTTTTGGAATGTGGATCCTAGAGGACGAACAACCTAAACCTCCTTAAAAAAAAAAAATATTAAACAATCATGTCGAGGAAGCTCACATTAACAAAAACATTTGTCACGTTTATATCTGATGGGATCATCTTTGTTCACTGAAGTAAACGCTGATGTTATCAGTGACAAAGGATCAAACTTATCTGTAGGGTGAGGAAGGAGAATCCAACAGGACAAGTTTCTTTTTTTTTTTTAAGGTGTGTCAGTGAATGATGAACACACACACACACACACACACACACACACACACACACACACACACACACACACACACACACACACAGTAAAAGAGCAACACAAAGAAAATGTTTCAACACACCAATAAACACCTGAAGGAGCTTAAATGTGCTATAACAATGTATTATATGACTTAATGTTAGAATTATGGCTCTACATGTTCTTTTTCATCATCTATACTTTCATTGTAAAGTGAGGTTTTAGTAGAAAAGCACATATATATATATTATTATTAATGTAAAGACTGATTATAGAGTGAAATCTCAGCATTTACAGTCATGAACGGCATTGAAATGATGGAACAGCAGTTTACCTTAACATGTTAAATCAAAATACAAAAAAAAAAAAAAAAGGCTTTAAACGTTAACAATTAAATATAAAAATGTGTTTCAGATCAGGAAAAAAGTGTGAAGTTGAAGAATCACATTAATCCTTTGGAGGAACCATCGACGGTTAAAAAGATGTGTAACTAGTTTTTACAGGATTTAAATGATGGAAAACTGTTTAACGTTTATTCATTTAAATTTAACATGTTAAAGAAAAGTGTTTCGGATCAGGAAAAAGTTGTGAAATTGAAATTAATCCTTTGGCGGAAACAATGACGCCAAAAAGTTGTGTAACCAGTTTTTCAGCTCCTCGTCCATCCCTGACCGGAAGTACCTGAGTGGCTCCAAGTGTTTATCTGTCCATGAACACCGTAGCACCGCAGCGGGCGCTGGGACTAAAGTATCCGTGTGTGACTCACCTTGTGTCGGGTCCAACAGTGACTTGGTGCTGGTTGAGCAGCAGCCTCCTTGCCTCCTTCCCTCCTTCCTTCCTCAGGTGCTCTCACAGGTGTGTCTGTGTCACTTCCTCCGGCACCGGCCGCTCTGCCTCTTTATTAACACACGCCAGGGGGCGGGGCGTGACACTGAGACCGCTCACCCGTGCCTCTGATTGGACAGTTTCCACTTATTACTCTGACGTCACCGATTAAAAAAGTACATAAAGTCCTTTTATTACACTGAGTAAAAAATACATTTTATGGACGAAATGTCACAATATATATATGTAAACATTACATTCAAAATATATTGTTTTGTTTCTTTACATTATATTGCATTAGCATAAAAAAATGTTTTTAAAAAATTACTTAAAATTAACAGGAAAAAAAATTCTATGATAAATCTTTCTTTTTAAAATTTCTTTCACATTTTTATTATATATAATCTTAAAATAAAGTGGAAGTTTGAAGTGTAATTTTTGTGCTGGTGATTTATAACTGGGATGTAAAAAGGATCAGAGATCAAGAGACAGATACGCATTTCATTTACTATTTATTATGTAAATGTCATGTACAGCCGTTTGTGATTTTTATCTGTGAAAAGTACTTCATAAATAAAAATTTACTTACTATTATTATTTTTATTAATTTTTACAAGCAGTGCAAACTACATTTAATGAATAAGTTCCTGTAAAACACTGGTTCTGAACCCTTTCACTAGCCCGCTACCCCCTAAATAAAGGTCCCAGAGAGCGGGGACCCCCACTGTAGCTGAAGGTGGTTGAACAGAGACATGAACATTGAAGAACAGTCATGTGGAGACAGGACCATCTATAAGGGGGAATAAAGGGGAGAGATTTTTGGGGTCCATCCATAAAGTCAGTAAAATGATGGTCTATTGTTCTATGAATCTGTGATAACCACATTTATTTATTCATCTGAATAATATCCACTGTTATACAGGAACGTTTATTATTATTATAGTCATCTTAAAGATGGAAATACTTGATTTAATCACAAATAAAATGGGTTCAAAGTGACCAAAAATGGTGGAAAAGATGGTGAAATGGGATTTTAAAAACCACAGAAATTGGTTAATAGTTGCAAATTAGAGTGGATAAAAACAGACAGAAAAAGTGGTACAAAGGGTTCAAAGTGTCAATATTGGCTTAAAAGTGGCAGAAAAAAGTAGGAACAATTAGTTTAAAAGGGGAATTAATGGGCATGACAAATCATGAATAGGTTAAATATGGTGTAAAAAGACAATAATGGGTCAACATATGTGACATTAGGTGGAAAAGTGGTGGAAAAAGTGTTGAACATGTGTTGAAAGTGGAATTTGATGAAGCGGCAGAAATGGGAGTAAAAAGAGTAAAATGAGCAAAAATGGTCTCAAATTGTTCCTAAAATATTCCTAAGTTTACTGAAAGCATCTGGCGACACCCTCACAGCCCCAAGGTGGAGAACCCCTGTTGTAAAAGAGTAATTTCTAAAAAGATAGGCACTGCAACTCATATATTATGACTTTTTTTTAATCTACAAAGCAAACACTAAAGGCTGTGTTTTTTAATTTGAATCTAAATTCATAAAATAGCGATTTCTTGTTATTTCTTTATTGTCTACATTGGCTGAGAGGTGCAGAACATTTTTACAAATACCAAAAACATTAACAAATTACTGCAACACTTTTACAAATACCTCATATAAATGAACAAAGTACAAAAAAAGTTTAACAAATGATGAAAACAAATGTACAAATATGGAAAGACTTTTACTCTTACAAACAAAACAAAGTTTTTCAACTTTCTAAAGTGTTTTGTAATTTGTGGGATTTTTTTGAAACATTTGTTTAAATTATTTTTAAAAATGGAGATGTGAGGTATTTGTAAAATAGTTTTGCACTTCTCAGCCACTGTCTGCAGACGATAATCATAATCAGAGACTGATTCATTAATAACTAAGTTTATGTTTGAAGCTATTAAATAATGCAAAGTTAAAAACCATCGCTGTGGGTTTCAGTGAGAGCTGACGGAGCTGTTTGGTGAACAAATGCAATTGTTTCCATGTAATGACAAAAAGCCCACGTGTTGTTAATGTTCTTTTCCAGGCTCGCCTACAGAAACCCACACAGACTAAAACACTGACACCACACCCGTTTACAAAGCTCACAAATCCTTCACCCACCGACTATTACCACACACACACACACACACACACACACACACACACACACACACACACACACACACACACACACACACACACACACACACACACACACACACACACACACACACACACACACACACACACACACACACACACACACACACACACACACACACACACACACACACACACACACACACACACAAACGTGTTTTTAAATCACAACTTTGCATAATCATGTGCTTTAAAAAAACATATTTATTTACACCCTTCACACCTGAGGGCAGTTCTGTGCGATTTGATTAAACCTGTCATTAGCTCCACTTTTAAAATAACAAACTGACATATTTTTTTTACAGGATTTACACATTTAGACCTTTTGCATGATGAAACCACAGAGTGAAAACCAGTCCCATTAGTCTTCATCACTGCTCCAGGCATCCTGAAAGGCAGAGTTCAGGGAAGTCTGGCCCGCAGCACCCTGCAAAGGACATTAATACAAAATTAATCATAAATAATACATAAGTTAATCCATTTCACCATCATACATTGGTATAGGATTCCAGACATTTTTTAAAGAGTTATGAAGTTACTACTTGATTTAGTAATGCTATTGGTATTTGGGTAGTAGGTGAAAAGGTGCGACGGAACCTCAGGAATGTTACATTCGTTTTAATGTCATCGTGACAACAATCACGTAATCCTGCAACGCCTCAAATGTTCAACACTTTTTATGTGCAAATAATTGTTTTTTTAAAGCTAAACAAAGAGGCATTTTAGCAAACAATGAAATAAAATAGAAAATAAAACGCAAATACAAATTAATTAATTATAATACAAATATTAAAAATGTAATAAAAAATATTAATAATAATTGTATATATAAATATTATGGGTGTCACGATCCGATATCGATATTGGTCCGATAGCCTGAAAACGAATATCGGATTCAAATTTCCGTCTTTTTTTTTCTTCCAATTTATTTATTTTGTAGAATATTGTAGATATTCTGTTGAAGGTTAAAATGTATGTAACCAATCTGTTAATAATAAATGGGTCAGTTTTTCTCATCCCTACTGTTGCTGACTATTGTTCTCTGTTTGAGTGACATCACGAGATCAAACCTTTTCTAACATTCCACACTACAAAATAAGTATGATTCATGCTGATATTAGATCAATATCTATATCAACCGATACGCAAGGAGGCTGCTATATTGGTATCATACCGGCAATAAAAAAGTAGTATCTCGACACCCCTAATACATATATTTTTATATTACAATTAATTATAATAAAAAGATTTTGAAAAAATAAATAAATAATAGAAAAATCAGAATTTATTATATTTTTTTGTAGAAATAATAAAAAGTTAAAGCTAAACAAGGAGGCATTGTAGCAAACTCTAAAAAATGAATAAAATAAAAAAAATAATGAATCATAAGATAATAAAAAAAGATTTTAAAAAGTGAAATTAAATTTAGAAATAAATAAATAAAATAAAGTTAGTGCGATCGGTTCACCACAACGTAATAGTTTAAATAGAAATGTAAGAGAAATATTTTAAAAAACATTTTCAGAAATAACCTGATAATAATATGTTAAGGTTTCATTTATTCAGACGACTTTCAGGAAATTGACTTTAATTTCCTGACTTGTTTCGACTGTCAGCTGCCAGTCTTCCTCAGAGGTGTCTGCTGATCGCTTGATGTGTCCCCTCCCGACTTCCACGTAATAATTCCAGCAAGTTCAATTTGTCTTTTTTTATTATTAAGACGGAAGATTAAATTAACCTAATTATATGAGATTATTTTCCCTGATTGAAGAATAATAATAACTAATATTCTTTAAAAAAAAAAAAAAATGCCTTTGATAAAAAAGTTTTATCAAATTGTTTTAAAATAACAAAAATGCAATTAATAAATCAAAAAAGATAAAAAATAAAATTAATTCAATAATATCAAGTTAGTGCAATATGTTCTTGCTGGAATTAACCTGATAATATTAAAGGTTAATTTCCCTTATTGAAGAATAATAACTAATATTCTTCTTCACAATTATTAACCTCCGACACTCAAAATAAGACTTTTCCATCTTTTTAAATTCACAAACGCCTTGTCATTGAATATGAACTTTGCAATACAGAACTAATACGTTTTTGTCAAATATGTTTTGTGATGATTTTTACCTTGTTTTCACCGTTTGAATCTTGATCCAAATCTGCTTCTCGTAGAACGGGAATCCAGGCTAAGATGTTACAGTCCTTCCCTCCGCTGTAAAGCTCCTTTAAAACAATCAACAAAGACACGTTCACACGTTAAAAAGAAAGTGCGCATAATAACAATGTCGTCATCACACGTCCATGTCGTTTAAGCTAATAACGCAATCTAACAGGAAAAGACTGTGGGGATGGTGGGGGGTCAAACTCAATGGTTCTGAGAGGAATCAATGGAAGGTAAACATGAGGTCAGACACCTTTTCTTTTTTTTTTTTTCCCAGGAGTTCAGTGAGCGCGACATGCAGTCAAACCACATTCATGTGTGTGTGTTCATAAATAAAGAAGCTTTGTGTGAAACCGGAAGCAGACGCCACCCTGTTAATCATGATGTTGTAATGATGTGACCTCAGAGTTCAGGAGGGGGAAAGTAGATGATGACACCACATACATCAGTGTTAAAATAACACCAATGTTTGGAAAAAAAAACAGATAAGAAGAATCAGGTCATGGCGCGTTAGAACCTGAAAACATTTAATAAAACCCAAAATGTAATAACTGGTCAATAATGTAACAAGATGCTGAGCACAAAACGTAAAAAAATTGTCAAACTCAAGGCCAGGGGGCCAAATTCCCAAAATATGTATATATACATTTCTTTTTTGCATTTAAACTATTTTTTCTTTGACTGAAAATATTACATTTTGATTGAAGTAAACTTTTTTGTTTGTTTGAATAATGAAGTCACTAATCTACCTCGATAAAAACGTTGCCATGTTCACACAGCAAAACCAAAAAAGAGAAACACTTTCTGACTTTTCATACAAAACATGAGAAACACAATGGAAAGCACAATAACGATGAGTGCTAACCTGGTAGTCTGGGTGGAACTCACAGCAGTCCACGTTGTTGTAGTGTCCTCGTAACAATGTGATCATTTCTCCCGTGTGCAGAGCGTAAACGGCCACTGAGCTGCCGCACGGCACGAACACAAACTCTGGGCTGCAGCCACGGGACACGGTGAACTGGAGCCGTTTACGACTGTCGTTGCAAACTTTCCCATAATTCACCTGAGGGACAAAAAAAACAAGGAAACAGAAAAATCTGAACCTGTATCGCAAAGATAAACATTTCAGAGTGTGGAGGAACTTTTAATCGCTTCTTATTTAGGGCTGTGCATTGCCTCTAAACAACACAATATACAATATATGGCAATATCAATAATTACAAATTTTACCTGTACAAGTACAGTAAAAAATTACAAGTAAACAGTAACCAACTGTAATTCAAGCACGTGTATTGTTTGTTCTTCAGTTAATCCGTTTTAAAAGCAAATCAAATAACAAATAAACAGTGAAGTTATTTTTTTTTACTGACTTAAAACCAAAATAGAAATAGAGAAATAAAAAAACAAAGTAAGAAGGGTTTTTTTGTTTTAAAATTAAATCGTGTTTTGTTTGTGTGATATTTGGATATTTACAGGAAAACTATGGACGAGAGCTTCATGTTTTAATCTTACCACACAGAGGAACACACAGGGGGGCGGACTTTTACTACTGGACAAAAAGAGGAGCAACACATGTCACATTACTGATGAACTGGTGAATAGAAATGTTATTAATACATAAATGAATCAAAACAAAAGGAATAAATGCTACGAAAAGCCTGCATATGATATGTGATCAAAGGAACCAGAGGTGGTGTAATGAATCTACTGGTGCTCCTAGTTTCTTGTGATCAACTTCAGTGTGTGTTGATGGCTGCTGTTATCGGAATTTATAAGGTGCAAAATAAAGATTTTACTGCCCTCAAAAAAGCTGTAACTGTTTTTGCAAAAGTGTCAAATGGTAGAAGTTCTAACATCTATTGTTCCTCACAGTCCATAGTCAGTCACCAGTTTATTTGGATACTATTTGGACCTTAACACTGTTGACAACGCCTACATCATAAAACAATTAACTTTAAACGTGAGCAGCTTTTTACTGAAACGTCCAGACTTCATGAAAGTAAAACAAAATAAACACAGTTTATTTGTTATTTTGATTTGGTTTCAAAATGGAATAACCAAAGAACAAACGGTACACACATTTTTAACTTTTGCTTCTGTAACAGATTCTGATTCTCTAAAAAAAATAATAATAATAACCACATACATCTATAGAAGTGTCTAGTATGTTTTATGCAAACAGTGTAATCAACTTCCAGCTAAAATGCATTGAGGAGTGAGGTAGTTTAACAAGGTCTGATGGTGCGTTCACTGACACCTAGTGACCAGGAGTTTACGGGCTATGCAGATGTTAGCGCAATTAAATGTTTTTTTGTTAAAAAACATGATTAAAAAAATTGATTTGGAATTTTTTTTGATCAAAACGATAATTGTGCGGTGAAATATTTTTCTATCCGTACAGAGGAAGCATACTTTGACATATTTTCACATTGTAAGGTTTCTGCAAGAATATTATATGATGAAATATAAACAATATTTCAGTTTTTTCACAAAATTAAATAAAGTCAGAATGCAAACAAAATGCAATTTTTACATCAATATAATAAGAAATCAGAAGGAAAGAAAAGACCTGACGGTGCGTTCACTGACACCTAGTGACATGGAGTTTACATACTATGCAGATGTTAGCACAATGAAATGTTTTTTTTCCCGTTAAAAAACATGATAAAAAAATTTGATTTGGACATCTTTTGATCAAAACGATAATTGCGCTGTGAAATATCGCATTATAAAATAGATTCTTTCTTACACCTGTATCCTTATTGAAATAAATAAATGAATTTCACATTTTGAAAGTGAAAATCAGGCTGTTGGCCCTTTAACTTGTTTGAGCCTCAGCCTCTGAATGGAAAAAGTCCTGCCATGGTAACCCCCCCCACCCCAACCCCCCAACTCCCCACCCCTCCAAAGCAAAGCAGCGGAGCAACAAATTAAAACAGGAGGTTGTGAGGCTGTGACGGAGCTCCTGCAGGGCTCTGGGGTAAAGTTACGCTGCTCTGCTGCTGTCGGCTCGTGCACCACATTGGAAATGCAAATACTACTTTATTTTTTTGTTTTTTTACATGACTTGAGGGTAAATGTAAACAGGCAGTGTGTTGGCTCAGGCCCTCCAGCTGTTTGTTGATCTCTAGCTGCTCTGATTTCTCACTTTGGTTAGTATCACAGCCTGAGACGCCTGGAGGAGTCGTGTAAACATTAAAAGTTAAAAGGGCTTCAACTCTGCGCAGCAAAACTACATCAACCCAGAAAGAAATATTAACCACTGCTAACAGACTAATTTCATCAGATATGTGTAGAGTTTAAAGATTCTAGTAAATGTGTATCTGTTCTTGTCTAATTAAACACCAGGAAGACAAGAACAAATATTTGTATGCATTAAGGCTAGGGTTGGGCACCGAGAAGCGGTTCCAAACAGGAACCGGTTCCTAACGTCCAGTTCCGTAATTGTTACGAAGATGTTTGCATTTTGATTCGATTCTAAATACCCACATGAGTTGGTTTCCGATGCTTGCTCCGTTTGTTTACACGGGGTTTGTATAAGGTGCGTTCAGAACACGACTGCAGTGTGTGTGTGTGTGTGTGTGTGTGTGTCCGGCTGCGGTTTCAGTTTGGACCGTGGCGCAGAAGGGAGATAGGAACTAATCACCAGTAAAAAATCCCAGTAAAACAATCATCAGGAATAAATATTTGCTCTCTGGTAAAGATAGTAGCTCTAACAACAGGTAAAATGATAAACTTGACGATATTACAGCTGTGTACATGCAGTACGGGGACGCATTTACTCCGCCCCCGGGTCCTAGTGAAGCCTGTTCCGTTTACCGCGTTTATCGAGGTCCGTGTGTGTTTAATAAGTTTGTGTGTGTCCGTGTGAAAGTCTGCATGTTTATGCTTCCGTCCATCCACTCTTTTCATTATATCCATGTCTTTTAAGGCTCTTATTAAATAGTCTTGGCTGGAGTTTGAGCTGCCTCCACCTTGGATTATGTCGTCACCAGCGCATCATCGCCGCTGAAATAACTGTAAAGAGGTCTCATATTAGTCTATTTTCTTTTTAAAGTGGTGTTTTTTTGTGGCTCCAATTACATTTATGTATATAATATCTTCCCTATAATGTAAACAAGTTCAAACTATAACTATTTTTTATAGTTTCTGTTTCCACTTGTCAGGGCCAAAATTGTTAGTTATGTTTATTAACATATTTACTCATAGACCTTATTCTTTTTAAGGCTTTAAGTTGAGACTTTTCATTTCTGCTGTCTCATGTTTTCTGCTCTCTTCTCGAGGTCAGCTTCCCAAAACACATCTTATCCCTCAGACACAGTGGCATCATGCACTCACATGCCTACACACACTCACATAGTCACACATACACACCCAATACACATCCATTCATACACACAAACACCATACACGCACACACCTCCAACACTCACGACAATCAGGAGATACCAGAGAACTGGTTGTTTTGACCCAAAGAAGAAACTGTCTCTTTTCAAACTCTTCTATCACCTCCACCCTGTCCTCTTTATCTCCTGGGGGGAGGAGGGAGGGGGACTGAGGGGGAATATACGTGATGAGTTAGAACTGTGCCACTCGATCATCGGACGTCCGCCCGGGCTGTCACTAATTTTGTCCATCTTTGTACTCTTTTTTATTTAGTTTTATAATAAACCTTTTTTATAAAATCATCAATGCCTCGCCTGGACTCCATCACTCAACCAGAGCAATAAATCATGTCTCCAAATGAGGTCAACCGCAAATTTGCCGTGACACACTGTATCTAGAATAATGATAATCTTTCTCAACTAAAACTGTTGATTGATTTGTCACATGACTGCTCCAGGGCTTGAGATTGTTTCATTTTGTTTCACATCTACCTGTAGCTCTTTGGTTTTTAGACGCTAACAACTTGTTTGTAGTTTTATTTCAGCAACTTTCACTTTTACAGTTGGGGACCTTTGTAATTGAATACCCTAGTTACAGTACAGCAACCAAATTAAACTGTATCAAAAGAGTGAATTAATAAAAATGGCCTGTGTAAAAGCTTTTTCGAATGAAAAAATTCTCCTGTGAAACCTGTGACCTGTTTACCTGCAAAACTCAAAGAATCGGAATCAAGAATCATTTAGAACAGGAATCGAAATTGAGAATCGGAATTCCCGAATTGTTAAAATACAAACGATGCCCGACCCTAATTAAGGCTGTAACGATTCATCCGTTAGATCAATGAATCTATTTATATTCCTATGATCCAACTATGTCAATCTGTTCTCGGCTCGTTGTCCTTACTGATGACATTAATCAATCAAAAACAGTTTTAAAAGGTAATCAATCGATTGTATTGATACAGGGAAATAATTAATTGGATTTAGGCACAGCAGACTTTATATGGATATTATTATGATTATTTTGATATTAATATAAAATGTTTTATAGTTTTGTGTTTTTCTGTTGTTTTGTGTGTTTTTGTTGTTGTTTTGTATCTCTTTAATGTGCTTCATTGGTGCTTTGTGTGCATCTCTGGTGCCATTTTGCATATCATTGTTGTCCTTTAATGTATTTTTTCATCAGTTTTATGTATTTATACAGTTTTGGCATTTTCTGGAGTCATTTTGGGTGTTTTTCTGAGTCCCTATTAGGTGAACCACACATGCTGATGTATTCATTGTAAAAAAAAACAAGCCTCCAGGTGGAACTTACCAGGGTGTTCTCCCCAGTGCCGCTGTTCCACAGCCTCATGCGGTCATCAGTACCAGTGGTGAGGAGGTGGAGACCATCACCAGTAAAACACAGACCATTAACTCTCCCATTATGGGCTGTGTTCACTGTGTAAGGACGAGAATGGAAACATTGGAAGAGTGCGTTGGTCACTTATTCCTTCAATCACACTCGTCAATTGGTCAGTATTATGATCTATGATCTATAAATCTATCTATATGCATCTATCTATATGCTGCCTTGGGTTAGAAGGCAAACTTTGAGTGCCGCTATTCATGAGAATGTTATTAATTATCGAGAAGTTTATCTTTAATCGTCGTCTAAAGAAAAATCATCCTGGTCATAAAACAAAAATGCTTTGTGAAGGGATTTAAGGAGAGATGGAGGTGAATATGAAAAGGCTTTTGTGCATAGATGTGATATCAACCATAGTTAAGCTCTACTCGTACTCAGATTAGGAGCACATGTACTCAATACTGGTTTACTAGTGCATGAAAAGAAGGAGAAGAAAAAATCATTAAACACGGGACGTGATGTTAGACTGTCATTTGTGCCAAAAGATGGAAATCAACATGAGGTTTACCATTTAAGAGTGCCGTGGGAGCGGTGTCTCAGATATGAGAAGAATGTAAATTTGGAACGCATCATCAATAGTGTCCCTTTGAATCAGGGGATGTTTCAGCCTTTTTAACACCAGACACCCTCATCAAAGGTGGCCAGCTACAGGGTGGTGACTTCTTATGCTGCGCTCATACCGGATGCTTCACGAAATGTCCGTACATCCAGATTATATACAAAGTGAATGGACAGATGCGTCCCAGATGTGAAATCTTTCCTGTGCGGCGGTGCGGTCCAATCTGCACGTCAAGAGTGTTGGCAGTGCGAGCACGCTCCTGATTTTACGCTTATCCGCACATTTGCAAGAACTAAAAATATTGAACTTATGCGTTTGTATGACGAAAGCCAATCAGAGTCTTTGTTGATGATGACGTCAGGCCGTCAACACAAACACCGGTCTGTTCATCCATTCAACCATGGAGTAGAAGCTGTATGTGACCATCTGGAGCTGTATGACACGGCCTTTATAACCGGGACCGGACTAGGAAGGATTTAGCGTGGAGGAGAATCAGCGAGGAGGTGGTAGTAGCGGGTAAAAGTCCTCTCTGTAGCACTGAGCTAGAATAGCATTAGCCACATAATCACACCGGCTTTTTTCCACTGGTGGTTTATGTTTATGAGAGGAGAAAAAGGAGCGCAGCTCCTCGCTTCCAAAGGCAGTGAAACTCACCGAGTTGGATGTGTCGCTGGTGGGCGGGGCTTCGCTTCAGACGCACATATGAAGCGAATGGGGACATTTTTTGATTCTGTGACACATGCGTAACGTTTCGTGCGGCGCATGCGTCCGGTGCCACATCAACGCATTCGGTGTGAACGTAGCATTAAAACATACTTTTATTTGAGAGCCTTCCCTGATTTTTAGTAACGTCTAACTTGTTTTTATGTTTCTGTTTTTTAAACTGTTCCTAATCTCTGACCAAAACTATACATCCTTTATTTTCTAATGTATAGCTCGCCTTTGGAAAGCACTTTGTAAGATGTGTTTTGAAAAGTGCTATATAAATAAAGTTTATCATTATTATTATCTCTTCCTTTGAAGTTCTGCTTTTGATCTCTTCGATTTTCTCTGTGGCTGGGTGGAGCCCTCCACCGGCATTTTGGTGGTTGTACCAATCTCTTCAGTGACATGAGTGATGATGCACTGTAAACTGTGGTTTTGTTCCCGTCCCGTGCTTCAATTGACGGTCGATGTGATTCCCTTGCCTCTGCTCCCTAAACCATCCGCCCCTTTGCTTGATGAATTCTCATCTCTTAAGATATGTTATTTTTCAAAGCCACTGGGGCACACCTGTCCCATTCCCAATCATTAGAAACCCTGTCGTTTCATTGGCTCAGCCGATGGGACCGCCAAATCTGAGTTGCTGGAAGTTGCTGAAAGTTCAAAATGTTGAACTTTTCAAGTGACTTTGAGTAACTCCGTGTCGCGACATCCAATCGGCAAAAGGTTTGTTCCCATGTCACTCCCACGATCATCACAGCACTGGGGTAGAATAAAGTGATCAAACAGCGCGAATATGTTCAAGCAACTCTTTACGAGCGATTTAAGCAACGATAGTCGCGTTCAGTGTGAACGCACCTTAATGCTTACTAGTAGTGTACACTACTCACACACTAGTAAACCCCACGTGAGTACTAGTAGAGCCTAACTATTTTTCATTCATGCTCCAGCAGCTATACTATAATTAGTGGTGAAGGTATCTGTACCTGCTTCAGAAGCAGCTTTAGACTTGTCTCCGTTGTGCTGGTCCAGTGTGAACAGACTACCCGCAGCACGACGCACGTCCCATACTTTCACCATACTATCTGCACTTTGAAAGAGACAACAGGCATTTTATTTTATTTAACTTCCTGCAGGAAACTTTATCCATAAAAAAAAACCAAACACATAGATGTAGAAAAACAGACGGTGGACACACAACTCTAAACAAACTGATAGGAATGAATTCTGTGACAGAAGATGGAGAATATGGTCCAGCTTTGTGTGCGTTTGTTTTTGTAAACCTCTTACAGATGCACACAGATCCCAGTGGGTTAATTAGCAAGTCTAACACAGCATCAAGCAGGTGGAGATTACCTCCACCATATGCTTTTCTGAAGGGGGGGGGGGGCAGACCATAGAGCTGTGGTGGTAAAGCAGCAGCATTATACTTGATGTTGTGTTTTTAACATAACCAGATGGACCTGGTACAAGACGTGACACCATGGTGTCTGTCCTCGTGCTTTGATCTGAGGCCAAAGGAGGTGACGGTTCTCACGGAGCTTACCTGGCAGAGGCCAAGATGTGTTCGTATCTCGGAGACCATCTGACAGACAGGACTTCACCTCTGTGACCTACAGACAGGAACAGAAATTACTTACTTGTTCTTTTTTTTTATCACATGATGCCTGGGATTATAAAAACATATCAGCTGTAGGTTACGGTTACAAAGACTAACCCTGAAGAACGTGAATCTTGGAACCAGACTTCAGGTCACACAGTTGGATTTTGGGGCTTTTGGTTCCAACTGAAAAAAGAGAGAAAGAACCATATGATTAAATAAGAACAATAAATGCACCAAATGTACTGTGAGCTACTTCTTAATGTGTAAATAACTTTTTAAACAATATTAAAGCTAGTAGAGACTATTTTTCATAGATCAATAAATCGAAGATCATTTGTTATTTTATTTTATTATTACTAGACATTTTAGGCGACACCACATGGGGTCACGACCCCAAAGTTGAAATACCCTGCCTTAACCTTATCAAACCTTTCTGAGCTTTTTATTGCATCAGAATAGTTGCTGCAGGTGCTTTTTATTGCATCTGCAGCAATCTCGTCTGATTCACACAAGGATAGTCTGTCAGTTGCCTTTGTATAATTTAGGTTAAAGGTTCCCTTAAGTAAATAAAGGGTTATGTTAGTAAAGAAAAAAGGAAAGTGGTGTAAGTACTAAATTTAGACGCCCCACTAATCATGAATAAGGAGTGGAATTGGAAGGAACGTGCTTTTAGAGATAAAAATAAACACACGGACACACCGAGCACAAACAACACACAACGATGACAAAACAACTGCAGAAATGTAAGCAGAAAAAGGATCTGATTGTGAAGAAGAAACTTCCAGGATCAAATTTAAATCTTTACGGCCTGTTAATAAAAAAAAAACAAGAGGGAGAGAAAAGAATGGGCCGTAAAAAACAAAGGTGTGTCAATGGAATTAGTCTGTGTGTGTGTGTGTGTATGAGGAAGGTCCACGTGTGCACACACACGCACGCACGCACGCACGCACGCAACCAGTTGGTCCTGCTTTGTAACAACTAAAGAATCTCTGTTTCCCTACAGAATGCTGAAGAAGTGTGAACAGATTCCTCCTCCACAGAGTTGTAGAGTATTGATTAGAGCTGGGCGATATGGACCAAAACTCATATCTCAATATTTTTTCTGAAAATGGCGATATACGATATTAATCTAGATAATTTTAACTCAATAAAATCTTACCAGAAAGACAATTCTGTGTTAAATTGCTAATTAAAAATGCCACACAGGCACATTTATTAACAAACAGCTGCACAATATGACACTTTTGTCTTTTTTCTCCTCTAAGGGACAGCACGTGTGAGTGTAGTGTGGCTTGTTTAGATGAAGGTCGGGGTTAGAAAGCACTCAGAAATCCTTCAACTGTGCTTTTTATGCTGTTCTGAGAAGAAGAGAAAGTAACAACTCCTAAAACGAGTATTTTAACACAAAATAAGCTATAATTTATATCTCAGAAATATGAAAATATTGTAAAGGACACAGTTTGACTCTATGAATATTACTAAATACTTGCTAAATAGATATATCTTAATATAGGCATCATTTTCTATATCACCAAAACAGAAAACTCGATATTTCTTGAGTCACAATATATTGCCTCGCCCTACTACTGATATATCCTACTCAAGTAGTACTGTTACTTGATTGAAATTGTACTCAAGTACAAGCATAAATAAGTACAATGGCTGAGAAATACAAAACATATCTGCAAATACCACAACAAATTTACAATTTTGAAAACAAACATAATTTATTATAAAAAAATACAAAAAGCAGCTTTTACAAATGTGGATACAGATTTACAATGGCACATTATAAGCGTAAAAGTGTTTCCATATTTGTTCATTTGTTTTGACCTTTTGTAAAACTGTTATTTGTTCATTTGTTGCGTGAAATCATACGTAATGGGAGGGTCCGAGACCCCAGAAGTAGGTGCGGCAAGCTGTAAAGTAGCCAAGGTAAATCTGTGTTTTGCCATTTGTATTTTTTTTTTTTTTTTTAGATAATTATGTGTATTTGTTTTCAAAATTGTAAATTTGTTGTGGAATTTGTAAATGTATTCTGCACTTCTCAGCTACTGTAAGTAAGTCATGCATAAAATACTCAAGTACAAGTAAAAAGTAGCTCAATTAAATAGTACTCAAAGTAAAAGGTACTAGTTACTTTCACCCCCCACGTTTATTTTTGGTAATACATCTTGGTTCGGGTCCCTTGCATACAGTAAACATCTCATGTAGAAACTTAAAAAGGAAGAGACCAAATATTAATTTATTTTCCACAAAGGCATCTGTAGAAAAATAAAAGGTTGGTCAAAACATACAATTCTTTTTAAAATAAAATAACAACAATAAATTCAATTCAAAATAATAAAAAAAAATCATGCTGAAATAATTGATGAATAATAATAATTAAAAATAAATAAACTTAAAAACTTATAAATGCTCTGAGAAAATAACTTCCAATCAATCTGTTTTGGCGCCGTGCATTGAATCTGATTGGTCGGCTATGATATGATGCGTTTGATTGCTCTCTGGTTATTTTATTTTTTGTAGTTTAACAATGTCCGTTGATCATTTTAAAACAAGAAATAATAATTTACTCAGTAACGATTGAGTGTAAAATGTTAGAGATTACTTTACTTCTTTTAAAATGTAATTAAGTACAAGTAAAATTACTGATTTAGAAATCTACTCAAAAAAAGTACAAGTACCCATAAATGCAACTCAATTAGAGTAACATGATTACCTGTAATCCATTACAATCACCTGTACACACACACACACACACACACCTGCAACAAGGCTGTGTTTCCGGGCGATGGGAGACAAGTGGTGACTGTAAACTGTGTCCTCAAATTCAAACACCTCAGCAGGCTGCAGAACATACAGTGAGAGACATTAATAAACACACACGCACACACACAAGTAAGGTGTGGAAACCAGGAAAAAATAAGCCTATGAGCATAAATGTGACATCAGTTGTTCAACTCAACTAATATAACTAGTGCACAACTACGCTTTACTACTAGTGAAGCAAAAAGTGTCAATAGTACTACGAGTAAGCTAAGGGGTCAGAGAAAAGCTAATACTTTTTAAAAGTATTCCGACCAATCAGGGAGCTGGATTTGGTTCTAACCCCTCCTACTTCATGTGCATTAAGACTACTAGTACTACTAGTGAATATTTTGGCTTTACTGGTCCTACTAATAGACTAAAAACAGTATACTGTAATTACTAGTAAGACTGAGGTTCCCTAAGACCTGAAATAAAGGGTGCTAAACCAGTTGCTTGCCTCCCTAAATCCTTTGGTGACTAGGGGTGAGTATTGGCAAGGATGTTGCACAAGGATGTTGCAATACGATACGTATCACGATACTTGGGTCACGATACGATAGTATCACAGTATCGTGATATCACAATATATTGCGATATTCAACCCAGTTAATATCAAAATTAAACAGAGATAAAAAATCATGTTGCTGTAGTATATGTTCTTCAGAAGATATTGATCATTCAGAGGACAAAATGAGTCAAAACATATTGCTGCAAAACATCCTATTTATTATTATTATTATTATTATTATTATTATTATTATATCTACGGCGCCGTCTACCAGAGTGGAGGTGCGAAAGTAGCACAATTTTCATTGTTTTTTTTATGACCCGTATATCCATAAATCACTGTGTAAATTACTAACGACCCTAATTCAGTTGTAGATATCTTCACTAGACAAATTCAATGAAGCTCACATTTTCCTTTAATCTCACTTTACTCTCAAATTATACATTTTTTGCAAATCCTGCAATTTTCTTCCAATTATTCCACAAAATTTCCCCAAATTACATAAAAATTGGTCACAAAATCAAATGAATTGAAAGTGAAGATCCTGCAGGGACTGATATCTGTCACTTATTGCTTCGATATTATCAGTGCCGCACATCTTTTATAGTTTATTTATACGTGGAAGTGCAAACTAGAGCACAATAATGATTGAATTACATCTTTTCCTGTCTAAAATCTGCGGCCCATCTGAGATGAACTGCTCCGTATTTGGCCCCTGAAATAAAAGAGTTTGACAGCCCTGATATATGAGAATATTTTTACAAGTTAGTATTTCCACTAGTGTTGAGTGACGTAGGTCAACAATAGGCTGTGATAAAAATAAAAAACAAGTGGTGAGGGAAGGCAGAGCAGCTCTGGAAACCAACAAAAGCAGCCCTGTTGGTCACAATGCAAATATAAAAAGCCTCGACTGTCAGTGTGTCCCAGCACCAGCCAGGACTCACACACACAGAGGAGGCTCTGTTTGCTTTAACAAAATAAAAGTCTACACTACTGTGTGCACAAGCAAGGAAAATAACCCTCAGGAACACTGTAGTAAATATTATAAATGCTTTAAATACAAAGTGTGTGAGTGATTCAAACTGAATTAATCTGTCAGATACTAATGTGTCCCTTTTTTGACCCTTCGGAGTCACCCCGGTGTCAGTGTAACACAAGCACAGCTCCAGCCTGGCCTGGTGTGACCACGCTGGCACAGAGAGGTAGAAAGAACAAAGCCAAACTGCTATAAAATGAAGAACAGCTCCTAGTACATGTGTCAAACTCAAGGCGCTTAAGAACAGGGGTTCTTTTTCACTTTCACAACATGTTCAGCACTTATAAACTTGTAACTTTTCACCATTTTTCATGCCTATTATTGGCCAGTTTAAACTTATTGTTCCAATATTGACACTTTGAACCCTTTTGACCACTTTTTCTGTCCATTTTTGTCCACTCTTATAAGCAACTTTTAACCAATTTCTGTGGTTTTTAAAATCCCATTTCACCACCATTTCCACCATTTTTGATCACTTTTAACCCATTTTCTTTCTGATTAAAACAAGGATTTACAATATAATTTAGATAATAAACTTTCTTAATAACCTTATTTTTTACAGTTTTTCTGCAACTACACCAAACTTGCCATATTTGAACCTATTTTCATCACATTTTCTCGCCATATTTGAACCTATTTTCATCACATTTTCTTGCCATATTTTTGCTCCTTTTAATGCATGTTTGCTACATTACTCCCATTTCTGACACTTCTCCATAAAACTACAATGCCTTTTCTGCACATTTTTTCCACTTTCAGGATATTTAAATGCTTTCCACCACATTTCCACCTAATGTCACATATGTTGACCCATTGTTGTAATTTTTAACCTCTTTTCACCATATTTCAGGCTAATTTTTGCCAATTTAACCACATTCACAATTTGTCATGCCCATTATTTGCCAGTTTAAACTAGCTGATTCTACATTTCAAATTACATTACCATGCTTATATCACATGACCACTGTATTTTTTTATTTATTTTTATCTGTCATTTATTACTGGGATAAAGATATCTTTCACATGTGGAAGTACAAACTATGTGGAAATCGCTTTTTTTCCTCCGTCACCTAAAATCTGGATACTAGATGTCAAAGTACTTGGTGTTTGGCCCCTGAGTGAAAATGAGTTTGACACCCCAGCTCTGAGAAGTGTAAGGGTTACCATGACTTACCTTTAGTGTCTCGGTGTCCCACACCTTCATGGTTTTATCAAAGGAACTGGAGACAAACATCCCAGTGTCGTAGGGATACCACTGCACCGTCTCCACACTGAACTTGTGGACGTATCGACTTGACCTGAAAACATGGAGAAATAAATCAACAAAACATAAATGATGTACAAATATTAACTGTGCATGATCAAAATGTAGATTTTTTTTAATGGGAAAAAACTCACAATATTCTTGGCTCTATTGTTGAAACTTTTAAAGCTGCTGGAAACGATAATTTTTTAATCAGATACAAACATAGTGTAGGCCTATTTAATAGATCAATAATAGATTTTAAAAAAGGCAAAAAGGTTGAAATTTCTGCTCGAAAGTTTGTTCAATGAATCTGTGATAACCGCTTTTATTTATTCATCTGAATAAAATCCATTGTTATCCATGTTATCCGTTTATTTAATATTTTGGGCTATAATATATAGTCATTTTAAAGATGTAAATCCTTGTTTTAATCAGAAATAAAATTGGTTAAAAGAGACCAAAAATGGTGGAAAAGTTAATTAATTATAAATTAATATAATTTTATTTAATTTAAAAAAAAAAGGAACAATAGGTGTGGGCATGACAAATGGTACATGTGGTTGAATTGACAAGAAATAAGCATGAAATAACGTGAGAAGAGGTTAAAAGTGACAATAATGGGTTAACAGATGTGACATTAGGTTGAAATGGTTTATAAAAGTGTCAAAATTGTCTTGAAAGAGGAAAAAATGTGCAGAAAAGGCATTGAAATTTGATGGAGAAGTGTCAGAAATGGGAGTAATGTAGCAAAAATACATTAAAAGTAACATAAATATGGCAAGAAAAAGAAAGTTTGGTGTAGGTGCAGAAAAAGGGTAAAAATGAGCAAAAATGATCTGTGTGCAAAAAATATTCTTAGTTTCTTGAAGGCTTCTGGTGACCCTAAATGGGGTCCTGCCCCAAGGTTGAGAACACTTGGTCTACAGGACTCCACATCCCATGATGCAGTGCACCAAACTTTTCCAAAAATGTCAATAAGCATTTGAGCACAAATTCAATCATTTTTACATGTTTATTTTTTTGAGCAAATGATCGATTGATCTATGAGACTATGTCTTTATTTGATGGAAATCCTCGTCTCCAGCAGCTTTTGGTAACAAACAAAGTATTTATGTGTAATAAGGAGCCTAAGGTGAGAATGGTTTGTACTGTAACGTAACACTGGCCTCTAGTGGTGAAAATAATGATTACCTGCCCACTGTGCAGACAGCTCTGCAGGTGTACTGAGGTTTTCCGCTGTAGTTCTCTAAGTCATATACAACAATAACTCCATCTGCTCCTCCAGATAACATGCTAACAACAGAGGAAAAAGATTGAAAATGATCACTGACAAATATCACCGATCGTAATCTAAAGGCTTCAGCCGTCAATTCTGAATCAGCTCAACTACAGGAGCTTTAAAAATTAAATAGAAAACTGTGACTTAAAATACATTTAGAAAAATCTTTGTGAAGCCCTTTTCATGCATTGAATGTTTAATTCTTGATGCAGGACAAAAAATACATAATATTCAACTTGTATAAATGACATTTTGAAGACACTTGTGCCATTTTGATACCTCAGCTCAAACAGTGCAGGTTCTCATATCTCTAAACCAATATTCCTATCAATTATTGATCTACACAAGGCTGTAATAACCTCATACCAAATATTTCACTTTGCACCTTATTTTTTGAAAAAAAAAAAAGGCCTACTTTGTGTTTTTCTCATTGAAGAAAAAATGTTTTAATGACACAAAAGACATTAAAAAATACAGAAATATAATGAAAACTTTATATGTATGGTTAAGTCTGAAGTTGTTGGAAAGAGTGAAAGTGAGAAAAAATATTTTGAAGACACTGTTATGAAGGGTACCATTTTGGTACCTAAGCTCAAAGTGTGTAATGTTTTTTAAGGGTTAAAATCCTAATGCTAATAACATCTAAAAATTTAATAAAGCGAAACATTGGGTTTACAAAAATTACAGTACTTCAAAATAAGAGTGTTCCGATCACCAGATAGCAGTCTGGTATCAGCAGTGTTGTGCCAGTTACTGAAAAAAAGTAAATAGTTACCATTACTAGTCACTTCATTCACAAAGTAACTCAGTCACTATTTTGATTACTTACATCAAAAAGTAATGCGTTACTGGAAAAAGTAACTTTTGAGGTACTTAGAATTAAAGAATGTATTATTTATTTTGGGTCATTTGTGTCCATACAGCTTCATATCAGTGCTGTAATAGAATAACAATCCACTGTTGATCAACTGCTATAAAACATCCATAAATGATGTGCATATAAAGCACAAAACAGCTGCTCCAAAATTAAAACAGTGTTTTTTCAGCCTTAGCACAGTAATGTAAAGTAAGCTGTGCATATTCCAGGTGCACATTCTGCTGTTGAAAATGCTTATAAAAATAAATGTGGAAAAACTAATTCACAGCATTTTTCTCAGCTACACAAAGCTAAACATATCACGTTAAAGAGCTGCTGTTAGCGGTGACTCAGCAGTAGCGACAGGCTGCATATTTACAACAACATACCGTGCAATAGTTTGGCTGATCTGTCCCTGGATAACAGCCACAGTCCGTTAAAATCCAGCCGCAGCGTTAGCTTAGCTTCACTGATGCATCTTTTGGAGACAAAAGTGATGCGCGTATTTCCACTCTGAGAAGCTCGTCCTGCTCTCGCATTGACTCGCCATGATTGGCGCACGTGATGTAAACAGAGACACGCTGGCAATGCTTCTTCTACTGTTTTACCGTGTTTGGCACAGTATCCTGCAAAAATATGTAGCGCCACTATAAACAGGAAGTACACTGCTGCTAGCAAAGTAACGGACAAACGCACCATATTGTAACGGTAATGGCGTTATTAATTTAAAAATATATTGCGTTACAGTACTAGTTACTGTAAAAAGTAACATTGGGGCGGTAACATGGGTATCAGCAAGTATAGGATTACTGTATATTGGTTTGCATCTAAAATCTGTAACATAAACATTCTGATAAAAGCAGTCCATTCCAGACTCCGCTCCAGCACTTCCATCCAGCAGTTTTATTCCAGATGTTTTCATTGGATTTATTGAGGTTATTTTTTCAGGTCCTCTAAATTATCTTAGGAAATAATTAAATTTAAATTACGATCGTCCCAGCCCTAGCCAATACTCAAAGCTGGAAAATCAGTATTTTATCAGAAAGGCAAAAACATAGTTTGGTGGACAGCCCTACTTTACTTTAAACACAAGGTGACTCACTATCTGCCTTCGATGGCGTCGATGTCGATGGCATTGACACCGTTGGCGTGAATTCGATCCACATCTCTGTCAGGATTCAGCGTCAATCCCAGAACCCTTTAAATGTACAGATAGAGAAGAATGTTAGAAACTACAGTAACAATGTTCTCAACATGGAAAACATTTTAACCCTGTAGCCAATTGTTTGGAAAGGGGTGGAACATTTTTTGGTAAACTTCAACAGGAACTTAAACTCAGCATTTGGGGTATTTAGGATTTTTTTTTTTTTACTTTTCATGAGAATTATTTATTTGAATTAACCAAAGATTAGTAGTCATTTAAAATAACGGAGGCTGATATTTTTCATGATGCTAAAATATATAGTTTTCTCAGCTTTATTTAACATTCCTGTTAAGGGCCAAAATGCAACATTTTCCATTAATTCCCATTGAATTTTCTCCAAAATTTTGCAACCGCCTAGTTGAATTGCTGTGTTTTTTATTTGTATTATTTATTGAATGGATGTGAATATTTATGTTTTGACATAAAATAGTTATCTAAAAGTATTCTCAACTTCCATTAATTCAAGTAAATTTGCACGAAAAGGTTATATTCTTGAGAATTCCCAAAAATCGCAAGCACAACTTCCAGTGGGAATTTCTTTTTTTCTTTTTATTGTGGATATTTCCCCATCTGTTTTTTGTATGTTTTAATTTTTGGTGTGGTTTTTTTCTACACATATATATATATCTGTGTGTGTATGTGTATTTTTGTATATTTTTCTGAGTTATGGGAGTCATTTCAGTCGTATTGTATATTTTCATTTGATTTTTTTGTGGGGGTTTTTTGGGGGTAGGTATGTATATATTTCCATAATTTTATATTACTTTGTTCATTAATTATGTAATTTTGGGTATTTTTTGTTCTTTTGTGAATTTATTTGTTTTTGGAGCAATTTTGAATTTTCATTTTGAGCGCGCACAAAATAAAAAAAAAAGTCTGCTACATAAAATTGAAATTGTAAAACACAAGATAGACTAATAAGAAAGAATTTTGTCCTAAAATCATCAGATATATCTGGGAACACCATAACAAATCAACAAATGAAATGATTAGGTACAGTTATTATTGTCAGAGTAATACCAAAGAAGAAGAACTCTGTTATTTATAGCATTTCTTTAAGTGAACGTGTATTATTTATTTCTCACCTCCTGGTTGATTCTGCTCTTCTCAGTCTGAGAGGATCATCCAGCCCTGCCTGTCGGGCTGTTAGGAAGCCCAGCATCTCCTCACCTTTAAGACAAAATCCGCACAGGGAACATGAAAAACGCACGGTTGCCAGCTAACCTAGCTTAAGCGCTAACATACTGTTCACACTAGAGACGTAGCATTCCATATAATACTACGTATCTGTCATTCCGGCCGGGTATTAAATGTCACTTGTTTAAAAGAAGATGTATTCATGTTAATAACTAAATCTATTTTTAATGGTTAGTTTTCTATTTTAAGCTAGCAGAAAGTCAACACAAAGAGCCGCCATCTTGGATTACATCACGTGTTCAATTAGAAGCGCAGTGATTGGTTTAGTTTAGCGGAGCTGTCCAATCACAGATGAGATTACTAAGAGTGAGTAGTGAAGGTGGAAGTGGACAGTCAGAGGTGTTTATATGTGTTTGCTAACAGCCTAAAGGTCTGTTGGTGTCCTACACATAGATATATATAGACATTTATAATAAAGGTTTCCTACAGACATGAGCAGGGTCGCTGCTCTTCTTCGGCGAACTTTCGGAGTCGTGCGGGAACACGTGGGCACCGATCATCTGGGCAACAAATATTACTTTATCCCCCAGCAGAAGACATGGACAGGTAAGGTTTGACTTCTATCTATCTATCTATCTATCTATCTATCTATCTATCTATCGGTCTGTCGGTCGGTCGGTCGGTCGGTCGGTCGCAAACAAAAAGACAAATTTACCTTATAATGTCTGCAAAAAACCCCCCACAAACAATGAAATTAAATGTTTGGCAATACTTGCTTTAAATGGTCCAACAGCGTCTCGTAGCGGGAGGATGACGCCATTTCAGAGATGGGTAATTTTTTATTTTATTTTATTTTTATGACAGCGGGGTTCATTTATGTCAGCATTTAGAATTATGACCAATATGAGCAATTATACAGTAAATAACCAAGGATTTTGTGTGTTTTTGTTGTCAATGTGTACATTTTCCTGTTATTTTTGTTAATGATCAGTGTATTTTGTTTTTGGAGTCCTTTTGTGTATTTTGTCTCTCGATGTGTATTTTGTATATTCTTTCATTTTGTGTGTGTGTTTTTTTGTAGTCTACTTATGTGATATTAGTGTAATTTTGTCAATGTTTGATGTCATTTTGTAAAATTTTATTTTATTTTTCTGTCATTTTTGTGTATTTCTGGAGCAATTTTTGATGTTCATTTTAGGCGTGGCACAAATATTACAATGAATGAAGAAAAATGGGCAAAATGACAACCATATTACATGAAATGAAAACAAATAAAAAACAAAATGAGAGAAAAATATATAAAATGAGAGAAAAATAGGCAAATTGACAACAAAAATACACAAAATGGGGGGGACAAACACAAAATGAAAACAAACAGAAATTGAGAGGAAAATGTGCAAAAGACAAACAAATTATACACAATGAAAAAATTACAGAAAATTAGAGAAAAATAAACATGACAACAAAAGTACACAAAAGGAAAATAAATCATAGAAAATAAAAGAAAACAATACACAAACACAGCAACAACACACCAACCCTTTGTTCTCTCCTGTTTTATTTCTCAGATTGGTCATTATTCTAAATACTGACGTGAATGTTGGTCATGTAACCCTTTAAATCAGATAAAATCACAGTTTTGTGACCCCCGCTGTGATAAAAGTTGGCCAATCCCTATTTTATATGTTTATTTATTCGACAACATCTATACTTGTCGATCAACTCAAATCTGAGCTGGGGTTTTCTGGAGCTGTTCTCCAGTGGTTCACTTCTTATATAAATGGAAGAACTTTTAATGTTACTATCAACGAAGTAATGTCGAATGTGTCCAACATGTCATGTGGAGTATCCCAGGGCTCTGTTCTGGGGCCTGTTTTGTTTTTATTATACCTGATTCCTCTTGGTCGATTAATCCGTGGTTTTAAAAATGTGTCTGATCATTTCTATGCAGATGATATTCAGCTGTATTGCTCTTTCAATGACTCAGAGTTTCACTTCTTATCTGAATTTCTGGAATGTGTATCTGCTATCAAAAACTGGTTAACATCGAATTATCTGCAAATCTCCAAAGTGAGGAATTTGTTGTCAAAATCCGATCTCAAAATGATCATCCATTCGTTCATCTCGTCACGCGTTGATTACTGTAATTTGGTTTTCACCTGTTTTAATAAGTCGACTCTGAACAGACTTCAGATTGTTCAGAATGCTGCTGCCAGACTTTTGACTGGAGCACCCAGAACATCCCACATTACCCCCATTCTATCCAGTCTTCAATGGCTTCCAGTCAATTTTTGTATTGAGTTTAAAATTTTAGTCCTAACTTTTCGTGTGATGCATGGTCAGGACCCTCATTACATCACTGACTTGTTGTACCCCTACACTTCCGGGCGCACCATTCGGTCATCAGGCCAGGGTCTCCTTATGATCCCAAAGACGCATTTTAAAACCTGGGGAGACCTAGCGTTCCAGGCTGTAGCACCAAGACTCTGGAATAGCCTACACCAGTCCCTCTGTGAGCTTGACTGTATGGACTCTTTAAAAAAAAAAAAACATTTGAAGACCCCGCTTTTGGTTAAATTGATTTTTTTTTTAAACTTTTATTAGCATCTTATGATGTTGTTCCTGTTGTTTTAATCTCACTTTTGTTTGTACAGCACTTTGTAATTTTATCTGTGAAAAGTGCTTAATAAATACATTTACTTACTTACTTCTGTAAATGTGTAGATCACTGCCACATTTCATTTATGCAGGATTATCATGTGACCACTAGATGACGCCCCTGCTTCAAAAGGAGGCTTTTTTTGTAGATTTTAATCTAGAGTTCCTTTATAAAACAAATTAATAGATTTTTTTTTACATAGTTACATGGGATTTGGTGCTGTTACACTACTGCCACACTGTCTGTCTGTATGTAGAATTTTTAATGAGAGGAGATAATTACCTGTGTTTCATAAGGAGGTCGTCCGTCCCTCAGAGATGCTGCCGTGTATCTACTCAACAACCCAAAGAGTAAAAACATCAGCCTGTAGAGTCTCTGACACAGATGATGGAGGGCGTGCTATGTGTCATGTTTACCTGAAGTTCAGCCATGCTGGCAGTTAAAGTGTGTGTGTGTGTGTGTGTGTGTGTGTGTGTGTGTGTGTGTGTGTGTGTGTGTGTGTGTGTGTGTGTGTGTGTGTGTGTGTGTGTGTGTGTGTGTGTGTGTGTGTGTGTGTGTGTGTGTGTGTGTGTGTGTGTGTGTGTGTGTGTGTGTGTGTGTGCGTACGTGCGCGCGTGTGTCTGTACGTGCGCGCGTGTGCGTACGTGCGCGCGTGTGTGTGTGTCTGTACGTGCGTGCGTGTGTGTGTCATGTGGTAATTTGAGGAGTCAGACTGACATGGGGGATGTTTACAGTGTTTTAAGGAACATGTTTTAGACATTTTCTTGGTTTTTAGTGCTTTTGCAGCTCTTGTTATTGTCGTCGAACGAACATAGGTGAAAGTAATGGATTACTAATACTTGTACGTACTGTAATTAAGTTGCTTTTTTATTGATTTTTTGTGTGTTTGTGTTTTTTTTCTAGTGTACTTATGTGTGTTTGGTGTCATTTTGTCTGTTTTTACATGTTTTTAAAATCATTTTGCGTATATCCTTTGTCAGTACATATTTTCCTGTCATTTTTGTGTATTTTTTTTCTTTATTTTTGTTGTTTTGTTGTTTTTGGAGTCATTTTGTGTGTTTTTATGAACATTTTGTATATTAAAAAAAAAATTGTGTGTTTGTGTTCTTTTGTAGTCTGCTTATGTATTTTTAGTTAAATTTTGTCAATTTTTGTTTTAATTTTGTAAATTTTTATTCTAATGTTTGGTACTATTGTGTTTTTGGAGTCATTTTGTTTATTTTCTTTGTCAGTGTGCATATTTTTGTGCATTTTTTTCTCTTATTCCTCATTTTCTGTGTTTGTGTTTTTTTCTGGTGTACTTGCTTGTTTTTAAAATCATTTTGTATATTTTATTTGTCAGTGTGTTTATTTTCCTGTCATTTTTGTGTATCTTTTTTCTTATTTTGTGTATTTTGTTGTTTTCAGAGTCATTTTGTGTATTATTATTGTCATTATCTATAGTTTTATTGTGTTTGCGTGTTTGTGTTTAATTATAGTCTACTTTTGTGTTTTTGGTGTCATTTTGTCAATTTTTATTCTACTTTTTGTTATTATTTTGTGTATTTTCTTTGTCGTGCATCTTTTTCTGTACATTTTTCACTTCATTTTCTGTGTTTTCTTGTTTGTGTGTTTATTTATCTGTAATATTGTGTGTTTTTGGAGCAATTTCCGATGCGCGGCACAGAATTAGATGTATTTCCTCTTTCTGAACTTGACTTTGTCGTTTACCTCTTCCTTTTTCTCCTGCAGAGAATCTCGCGTCCACATTGTATCTATAATTCATTACAGGGTAGCTAACCCCCTTTGGCTCTAAGACTATATTCAAATGAGACTTCACACAGGCCCACTTTGCAGTGAGCTACAGGCTATAGCAGCGTCTTCACTGTCATCAAAGTGAGTGACACTGCAGAGACGGAGAGGCTCGATTGGCTGCTGGAAAAACCTCTGATTGCACCAATAGAATCAAAGGCCTTCATATAGCAAACATGAAGATATATGTGCAGTATTCTGCATGTTTTTTCTCCCCTCTCCCACCACTACTCTCCACTCATCACATCCAGCCTGGTGGAAATAAATCCCATGCATTATTCAGTCCATATGTCTTGCCTAAGCGAGTCCTTTTTGATCTTAAACTGATAGGCCAAGCGTGGGCTCAGGGCCTGGAGGCATGAACCTCGTGCACCTCAGGGCTCAGTGAGGAGGAGAGCTGGAGTAGGTGACCACTTCCCTTCACCCTTCCTCCTCCTCTTCCTCTGTTAGCCATGCTTTAGTGCTCCCATTTTCCACTTTTCTCAATACGTTGTTACTTCTAGAAAACTGGGGCGTGAGCAATAGTGACAGCCTGGGCCGAGCTACAATGACAATAAAGAGAAGGGAAAAAAAAAAACATTTTCTTTAAGTTGGACCAGCTTGATGTGGTTGATGTAACATCTTCTGAGCTTTCCCATAGGCCCCTCCCCTCTGGATTTATCTTCTTTCAAGTATTTCCAGTGAAGATTTCTATTCAAAACACTTGGTTCATAAAAACAAAAACGCAGGCCCAGCAGAGATCTTTCTATCCCCTCTCCTCATATGGAGCTTCTTTTAATCAAAACAGAAAGGCCCAAGTCTGAGGGAGAGGACTCAGCACAGCCAGAACAGAGTATGGTGTACTTCCGGTTCCTTGAAAATATGTCAACTTTTATTTTGAAGTCTGAGGACGTGTCATTTGATGGCGTTTGGTTTGACGGAGGTTTTGCTGAGACATGACTCTTTCCTGAAATGTACATTGTACCCACCAATACTATATAGTCATCTTAAAGATGTAAATCTATGTTTTAATCACAAATAAAATGGGTTTAAAGTGACCAAAAAGTGGTGGAAAAGATGGTGAAATGGGATTTTAAAAACCACAGAAATGAGTAAAACTTGTAAGTGATAGTGGACAAAAACAGAAAGTGTGGTAAAAAGGGTTCAAAGTGTCAATATTGGCTTAAAAGTGGGAGAAATATGTAAATGTCGTTTATAAAGAAATATGGTTAAATTGGCTAAAATAAGCATGAACAATGGTGAAAAGAGGTAAAAAGTGAATATTAAGTGGAAAAGTGGTGGAAAGGGTTTATAAGTGCTGAAAATGTCTTGGAAGTGGAAAAAATGTGCAGAAAAGTCATCAAAATGTAATGTAGAAGTGTCACAAATGGGAGTAATGTAGCAAAAATGCATTAAAAAGAGCAAAAATATGGCATGAAAATGTGATGAATATAGAATGAAATATGGCAAGTTTGGTGTCATTGCAGAAAGAGTAAAAATGAGCAAAAATGGGCTGAAATTGTTCAAATAATATTCTTAGTTTCTTGAAGGCACCTGGCGACCGCGTCCCTCCCTCCCTCCCTCAGGCTCTGCCTCCACTCTGTGGGGGCCCCGTGTAACGCTGCCCAGATGAAAGCCCGGCCTTCAGTGGCCCGACTCGTTGGACCTTTGCTGCCATGACGCCTTGCTTTCCTTTTGCCTTTTATTTTGAAAGAGAAGCCGCTCTGACATTATCGGCCGCTGCAGGCACATGTGAAAATAATTGCCTGTATGATTGCTATTTTTCTTAGCGCTTTGAGGAGGTGTAAGCCTTTGTCTTGGAATCAATGGCTGCTCGATACTGGACAGGGAGAACGGCAGCTCCCTTTCATGTCTCACTGAAAAGGAAGTATTTTTAGCGCTATTCCTTTTGTGTGTGCGTGCGTGCGCTCCATGCAGTTTTAATCTATTGCTCCTCTCTGCTGGGTGGAGGTTCCTCAGAGGTGTTCCACGCTGGTGCACGGAGAACACGCGCCGGCCTGTCGTCGTATCACACACACACCCCCACTCTGTCTATTATTGTACTTGGCAATTGAATATTGCCAAGTACAATGTTCTCAGGAGTTATTATTTTTCTTCTGAAATTCCTTTGTCCTAGAACTCCTCCTAGGCTATTATTATATCACTAATGACACATATATCATCTCATAGGGGCAATGTTAAGGATGTGCAGACAACCTTTATTGGTGCCAAAATGTCAAGGTCAAGGTCTGCCAAGTGTCAAAAACCAAAAATCTCCATATCTCTACGAATATTTATCATACAAGTTTGATGCTTACATTTCTTAAAAGCTAATCTCAAGTGGAGTACTTTATTTTACTGGACCAAAGCTGTACGACCTACCAGTAAAAAGATCGGTAGGGGTCAAAGTTCATGACATCACAAAAAAATAACTTTTTTTCCCTATAACCTGGCCACAAATTGAGATACAGTGCTACATTGAGCAACATTTCCTCTCAATGTGTGACTTTGACCATCGCTCAAGGTCATATTTAAGGACAAGGTCAGTCTTCTGTGTGACTGGTGCCATTTAGCGCGCCGTATTAAAAAAAAAAAAACGCTATAACTCTCAAATACGACGGTCAAACTAGAGTTGTCACAATACTATACCAGACAAAGTATCACGGTTCCGGGTAATATTGTGATACTGAAGCCTTTTATTATTATTATTATTATTATTTTATGAACTGCAATGTATTTGTACAAGTTAGAAATACTTATTAATTACTTATAGTGTTGTTTGGTGCATGATAAGAGTACATGAACAAAAGCATATAAGCAATAAAAAAATTCATAAATGAATATGGTTGAAATTAAAAAAAAAAATCATTCCTTTGCACATCAATTCATGTTTAATTAATATAAATAATAACTTAGAATAACAATTTTTTTTTTAAAAACAAAACTATTTGACAATAATGCTTCTTCTTTAACATAATAAACCATAGAGGATAAAATACAATAAACAGGAACTGATTCCCTCTGAAAACTATATTTGTATGTATTTTCTGGGTGACATCACTGGTGTTTTATGAGATTGGATGTAATCCCTCCTTTGTATGTATATAATTTGTAAATATTATTGTACATTGTAAATATCTCTGTAAATTAAAAAAATAAAAAATAGATTGCTTTGAGTCTGTGCGGGAAAAGAAAATTGTTCCCTCCTTTGGCTCCTATTGCTGGTGACAGCGCCTGCACAGTAGATCTCCTATTGATTTACTGTCTTTGCCTTGTTTACTGCCAAAATAATTCCAAATGAGACTTTTGGAGTTTGGTTTTTTGAGCAAAATTAGTGACGCCACTGACGACAACGCTCGGGCCCAGTGCTTCTGCCATGTGTTGTCTTGTGTTTGCGATTGTAAGCCGTGCACGCATCCAGGCGAGACAGAACTTTAGCTTGTTGTTTGTTTTGAAGTGAGTTTCTGTCGAAGCGGAGCTGTCTTCAGTTCCTTCTTGCGGGCATAAACACATGAACAGCCAATCAGCCGCAAGATCCAGCGTGCGGGAACAGCTTATCATATCTCTGGACGTCACCAGTAACAGACAAACAGCCAATCATTCAGCAGCTGTGGAGTTTTTGGTTGCCATGTTGGTTTGTTTTCAAGTAAATAGCGTGCAGTGAGTTTAGACTGTGCGGTGAGTAGCCGGGAGGAAAGTAGAGGCAGCCGATATGTAGCGGAAACTGGTACCGGTAGTATCGTAATCCACGGTAGTACCGTCGTGTAGAATTTCCAGTATAGTAGGAACGTTACAATTTGGCACCGAGGGTATCGTGCAACGAAATTTTAATTGTGATCACAAATTTGTTACCCCGATTAGATTAACCTGATCGTCTGCAATATTCACATTTAAAATACGGGCTCTGCACTCTGTAACAGTGTATTTATTCAATTAGCCTTTGGTACATTTTAATTTCTTGGGTACATTTTTTTAAGATTAATTACTGTAAACTGTACACATATTGTTTGTTTAAAAGCAGTGCAATAAATCACAATTTTCTCTAATATGATAAATAATTGTGATTTTTAATCGTGAACGATATTGATCAAAATAATCGTGATTATTATTTTGACCATAATCATGCAGCTCTAGGCTCAATTGAATTTTTCAATTATAATTAAGTCTTCAATTAAACTCAATTAAAATGATAATTTCCCTCTAAAAGTCCATTACAATTATGTTTTCAATTGCTAAAGTTCAATTTCAATTAATCACAATGACAGATCCTGAAATGAATTAGCCCATAAAACATAACCTTCCTCTCGTGTTAGCATTCTGTTAGCATCTCTAATGCTAACGGGTCAGTTTGACCCATGTCTATAATCAACTTTTAAAATACACCAAAAACATATTAGTTTCTCATCTATTGGTTACCTTGTTTTGCTTCCTAATCAATAAAAATATTGGTATTAATACATTTGGTGTGGGTGTCTGAGCCTTTTTTCTGTCAAAAATGGTCAAATGATCTTCAAGAGAAACATATCTTAACTATGTATGTGTACGTCATAGAACTGTTACATTATTCCCCAGGTTTATGCTTAATTCAATTGTAATTGACTGTTTTTATAGAATTTTCATGCCAATTACAATGTCAATTTCCTGAACCCAATTTCAATTAGATTACAACCACAATATATTTTCTTAATTACAATTATGTCATAATTGTAATTAATTACCAATTATGCAATAATAAATATAATTGACCCCAACCCTGGTATCTGCTGCTTTGTGTATTAAAGTGTGTGTAAATATCATACTCGTACTAACGTACTACTTATAAAATGGGAAATGTGAGTAATGTAGCAAAAAAGCATTAAAAGGAGAAAAAAAATGGCGAGAAAAAGTGATGAAAGGTTGAGAAACTCTGGTGTATAGTACGTTAGTGTGACATTTCCAACACAGCCAAAGTTTCTGTACTTCCCGTCACGCCCTCTCATAACAACAGATGGCTGCGTGTCGCCCCAGTGTAGATTCATACCACATATTTCCTCAAAAAGAGTCACAACAAAGAGCGACGAGGGTCCAAACGAGTGTGTATTCTGCCACCAGTGGTCCCCAGAGTGTGCTGAAGGTAGGACCTCCACTCGCTCTGTGTTTACAAAGAACAGCTCGCGCCATCGCGACTCGACTAAATCACGCTAATTGATCTGTAGCTTTGCAACGTATTGACTTTAAAGTAAGTGTGTGTGTGTGTGTGTGTGTGTGTGTGTGTGTGTGTGTGTGTGTGTGTGTGTGTGTGTGTGTGTGTGTGTGTGTGTGTGTGTGTGTGTGTGTGTGTGTGTGTGTGTGTGTGTGTGTGTGTACTTCACAGGGGGCTTAACTACTTCATTAAAAAGGCATTTGAACGGATAGATGGTGAAAATGAGAGATGGCCACATTTACTTTCAATGGCATCACATCTGAAATGGGCCTGGATCCAGATCCAAAGGTCCATTAGACACCACACACCCACACACACACACACACCCACAGCGGACCAATCAGTGTGTGTGTGTTTCAGCTGAATATCAATTAGACGTCTCTGCCAACTGCAAACACTATCAGAGTTTTTAAAGTGAGAACCACGTCTCCTCTCTATATTTTAGTGATCCTTGTTTTATCAGCAGATGTGATCGTTTCCTGTAGGTTGTGATAGTCAGATATTTGAAGTTATTTGAAGTTGAAGATATTTGAAATTATTATTGATTAAAATATTTCTTCACTCAAAATGTTGCTTTTAAACTTAAAGCCTCATAGATCAATGATGTAAAAGGTTGAAATGTCTGCTTCAAAGTTTGTTTTTTATCTTCACTGTGAACTCTCCTTTATTGACATTGTCGAAAAAGTTTGGTGCATTGCATTGTGGGATGTGGAGTCCACGTGCCTGTAAGAAACTAAGAATATTTTCTGTGCAATTCGAGCCGGGTTTTGCTTATTTTTACCCTTTTTTTGCAACTCCACCAAACTTACCATTTTTTAACCGATTTCTTGTGATTGATTTGACTCCATTTTTGTTGTAGTTTGTTCACAGTGATATCGCCTCACTCCCTCAGACATTTCATTTCTCCATATTTTGATCTTTCAGTGTAAACCTCAAAAAAACATCCGCCATTGTTTTGCCTCAAGTTTTGGTGAAAACACCAGAAATATGTTGGAAAGTCACTTTGTCAGTTTTTTTGGGGGGGCGGCAAACACAAGAAATCACAGTAAGAATAAAGTAAAAACACTTTTATGCATCCGTCTACAAGACACATCCCATAATGCAATGCAGGAAACTTTTCCATACCAGAAATGTGTTGGGAAGTCAATTTTTGAGCTAACTGACATTCTTGTGACATAATCAGGCGGGATTTTCAGCGTAAACCTTAAATCAGCTGAAGCATGTAAATATAAAATTAATAACAGTAATTAATCCTAAGTTTGGTACACTTTCAGGAGGTTTAATAGCAAGTAAAGTTGTCTAAACAGGAAAAGATGATGAAACGGAGATAGAAATGACACAGAAAAGGGTCAACTCTAAATCACAGTTCCTAGATAATAGTTATAAACTAATAACTACACTCAGCCATTGGTTTTACAGGTAAAATATCATGGAAATGTGTGATATGGTCCCTAAACATCTATGCAAGGGTTCAATCCGTGGCTTTTTTCATTTTCTATTTAATATAGCACGAAATCCTGCACAGCCATGTGATTATTTAGAGCAAGATTTTGAACTATTTTATGTGAGAAATTTGACATATTCCTCCATTGTCTACATTTGCCAAACATTAAGTCACTTGTTTTCCGAGTAAAAATAGCGTGTAAATGTGTGATACATGAATGGGAGGTAATTCCATATCTGGTCCTGGCTTTTATTAAAGAAATTGATATTCTGTTTCAGAATGTGAAGTTTGACTTTTCCGTCTGTTTTCCGCGATCACGGAAAAAATCAGATTCCCTACAGTATTTTGTGTAACTTAGCATTTGAATAATCGTTTTATTTGTAATGTATGCTTTGATTACAATTGATTATTTGAATATTTCTCCCTGCAGGAGAAAAGAGAGACTAAAGACAGGATGTATCATTTGCCATTTAAACCTGAAGCAATAATATTAATTTATACAGTTACAATGCTTTAATAGTGAGGTTAGTACACGATAATCATAAATTTCATTATAATAATAATTGGAATAATCATTTATTTTGATGTTTCGGTTTCCGGACTTGGTTTTCTCATTTTCTGTTTTTGGTTTCCATCAATAATTTTCATTTCGGTGCATCCCTAGTATTTAAATACGTTTGTTTTCCATAAGGAAACAAACATCAAACACATTTTGTGCCATTTTGAACTCGGAGTGTCTTCGTGGCGTTGTCTCTGACCATGTCAACCATTTGATCACACAACAAAAACACACTTCATCCATTGAAAGGAATGAAAAGATGTACTTGGCCTAGATAGGATTCACTTCCTATTCCGTCATCTCTCTGATTTGCTCTGATAGGCAGAGAGATGTTGTGACACCACATGGCTTTGTTGGTCAAAAACTCGTCCAGAAACACAGACAGACTGACACAGACAGACTGACATCTCCCCGAGCTGCTGCTTCTGCTTCTTATTCAACTCTGAATATTTTAATAGAGCAGACAGGCAGAGAGAAGAAAGTCAAGGAGGGAGAGAGGAAAGATAAGGCCGAGGGTGGAGAAGAAGCTGGGGTGCAGAAAGTGAGTGACAAAGAACAAAGGGTGTGCTGACATATGGGTGAAATTATAGAGCGGGGGGGGGGGGGGGGGGGGGGGGGGGGGTATTCCTGACAGAACGAGGGTGAAATGAATGGGTGGAACAGGCAGAGTGAGAGAGGGAAGGTGGAGACAGGTTAATGGTGGGAGGGAGTGGGGCGACTTAAGGTGCATCGGAGAGGAAAAGAAAAGGGGGTCGGATGGGAGAAATGGGTGGACAGCTCCGTGTTTGTGTTAGACACGCTGTAGTGGAAGTAGAGCTGTTAGAGCAGCGTCTGCTAGCTCACAACAACCTATCACTCCCCTGTTTTTACAAATCTGGCCTAAAATCTTTCAAATGTATTCATTAGAAGATGTATGACTAATAAAACACATTATTGTGCACCATATTCATTTAATTGCCTTTTAAAAATGGAACTTCTTTACAGCCTGTGTTCCTCCATCTTGAAATCATGTGATTGATGATGTCACACGGCCTCACTGCACGTAAACATCCCATTGTTTTCTATTGGAGTGAAAGATTCAGTCTGAGTTTTAGATCATTTAGCAGCTTTTTAGATCATTTAGCAGCTTTTTAGATCATTTAGCAGCTTTTTCAGTCAAAAGGATAACTTATGCTGCTTTTGGTTGCTCTGAATCAGGGCTGTGCAACTATCATAGCGGGGGCCACAAAAATGCAATTGTATATGACTCGAGGGCCACATGATTAAAATTCATGTTAGCATTTACAATAATGACCAATGAGACCATTAATACAAGGGGAAAATTGTCGATTTGTGTGTTTTTGGGGTCGCTTTCTGTCATTTTGTTGCTGTTTTTTGTATTTACCTGTCATTTTGTGTAGTTAATAAACAGTATGTGTCTTTGGAGCCATTTTGTAATGTCTTGCTTTGTGTTTTTGTAGTCATTTTGTTTGTTTTAATGGTTGTTGTGTCTGTCTCTGTCATCATTTTATGTTTATGTATCAATTTTGTGCCCGTGCAGGTCATAATAATTCTGAGCCTCTCACTGGCTAAAGAAAACACTTAAGCTCCTCCTCTCGCCATCCGCGGTGAATGCAACACTACAAGTGGCCTATTCTCTGTAAACCTCAACCCTCTATCACTGGGCTCTGGGCTAATGGGTAACCATGGTTACCAGCCTCACGCATCCTTAGTTTCTTCTTCTTCTTTTCTTTCCCTCCTCGACGAGGAGAAGGGATTGAGGAGAAGGAGGGTTCGTATGAGTACCTGGTTGACCTTCCATCACTGATACTTATCTGATCGCTCCGTCTTCATAAGGCCGTCCAATCACAGTGGACGCACTGGGCTCCCATTCCTGATTGGTTCTCAGCTCTGATGGAGAGGAATAAACCAGTATAAATGGAAGCAGTGAGGCTTTAAAGCATAAAAAGGATTTATGTTTTTCACCTAAATTCTGATCTATTAAGTGCTATATATCTCTTTATATATATATGTATCAAAGCATAAAAAAGGATTTACATTTTTCACCAAAATTCTGATCTATTAGGAATTTTAACGTATTATCTCGCAAGCATTTTGAAAATTAAAAACAATTTAACATACATTTGAAATTGATTTCTTTTAAAGCAAGGAGGAAATAAAGCACAATCGTTTTGTCAATATATAATATTTATTAAGAATCTATCACATATGTATAAAAATAAAGTGCAGTCCCTCTCCCTCTCCATCTCTCTCTTTATACAGTATATACGGTATATACATTTTTCCCATAGGAGTTCTTATTATTTTTCTTCCACAACTCCTTTGTCGTGGAACTCCTCCTAATGCAGCACTAATGACACGTATGTCATCTCATAGGGACAATGTCAAGGATGTGCAGTCGACCTTTTTTGGAGCCAAAATGTCAAGGTCGCATCAAATGTCAAAAACCAAAAATGTCCATATCTCTACGAATATTTATTGTACAAGCTCAATGCTTACATTTACAAAAAGCTCATCCTAAGTGGAGTATTTTATTTAATTGGACCGAACCTACCAGTGAAAAGATCGGTAGGGGTCAAAGTTAATGGAAAAAAAAACTTCTTTTCCTATAACTTGACCACCATTGAACAATATTTTTTTTCAATGTGTGACCTTGAACTTTGCTCAAGGTCATATTTAAGGTCAAGAACTCCTCAGAAAAGTGAACGAAGTGAGACCTCCATACAGCCAAAACAAAATACTTTTTTCACTGTAACTTGGCCACAAATTGAGATACAGTGCTCAGACTGGTACCATTGAACAACATTTCCTTTGCTCATGGTCATATTTAAGGTCAAGGTCAGCTTTCTGTTTGCCCTGCATTATTACTTTCAATTTAATTAGTAAAAAAACAAACTTGTCAACAGATACAGGTTGTCAACAATACGTATTCAACTGGCAAATACAAGTCTTGTCTAGTTATGTACAGTATGTCTCTGTCTCTTTATCTCCATCTCTAGTCTCTATATGATCTATTAAGAATTTTAACGTATGATCTCGCTCGCATTTTGAAAATTAAAAACATTTTAACATAAACTGGAATTTATGTATTTACATTTTAAAGCGGGGAGGAAAAGAAACCCACAACAAATGAAAGTGCACATGAAGCTCTGAATGACATTGTGGGGGTGAAGCAGAGTAATTCTCACCTGGGACCTGATGTGCAAGGCAGTGTGTGTGCACGTGTGTGTGTGTTGAAGCAGGTGATGGAGTTTAGCAGGGCGTGTTCAGGGTTCAAAGAGCAGCTCTCACACTGCATCATGTCTCACTCTAACCAATGAAAACCAAACCTCCCCCACATTCTCCTCCCCCTCCCCTACAGGTTCCACACACACACACATACACACACACATAGATGAGTCGCGCTCAGACAGGTGAGATGGCTCATGCATATTTATGCGGTGGGATTTCATTCGTCCCTGTGACTGGCCCCTCCCCCTCCACAGCACTGGGTTTGTCCTTCACGGAGAGGCAGCGTCCTCGCTCCTGTCCCTCAGGTTAATCTGCTGCTCTCCAGCCACGTTTGCCTACGTGTGTGTGTGATTGCTAGTGTGTGTGTGTGTGTGTGTGTGTGTGTGTGTGTGTGTGTGTGTGTGTGTGTGTGTGTGTGTGTGTGTGTGTGTGTGTGTGTGTGTGTGTGTGTGTGTGTGTGTGTGTGTGTGTGTGTGTGTGTGTGTGTGTGTGTGTGTGTGTGTGTGTGTGTGTGTGATTGCTAGTGTGTGTGTGTGTGTGACTGGTAAGTAGGTTCCCCCAGTGAGTGATGAGAAGGCAGAGCTGTGACAGGGCGGCCCGCTGAGATCCAGCTCCTAACACCCTTTATACCTTTCTGTCGCTCCAGCTGTGGGAGGAGGAGGAGGAGGCACATCTGAACTGTGAGGCAGAAACAGAGCTTGATGATGAGCTCGTGTAGGAATCTAAAGAACATAATTCATCCAGAGCAGGGCTGTACAATATGGAGAACATTTTATAGTAAAGTAATGGATTACAAGTACTCACATTACTGTAATTGAGTTGCTTTGATGGGTACTTGTAATTTTTTTCAGTATATTTCTAAAATCAGTAATTGTACTTGTTCTTAAGTATTATTATAAGTATGTTTTAAAAGAAGTAAAGTAATTCATTACATTTCTACACCCAACCATTACTGAGTAAATTATTATATAAAATGATCAATGGACATTGTTGAACTACAAAAAATGAAATGACCAGAGACCAATCAAATGTATCACATCATAGCAGACCAATCAGATTAAACGTATTGCATCACATCATAGCCAACCATTCAGATTAAATGTAATGCATCACATCATAGCCGACCAATCAGATTAAACCTAATCCATCACATCATAGCCAACCATTCAGATTAAATCTAATGCATCACATCATAGCAGACCAATCAGATTAAAGTAATGCATCACATCGTCGTCAACGAATCAGATTACCGTAAACGTAACGCATCACATCATAGCAGACCAATCAGATTAAACGTAATGCATCACATCGTAGTCAACCAATCAGATTACCGTAAACGTAACGCATCACATCGTAACCGACCAATCAGAATAAACGTAATGCATCACATCATATCGGACCAATCAGATTGAACCTATTGCGTAATGAATTTTTTTCACTTTGAGTTTAATCCATTGGTGTTATTTTATTGAAAAAAGAATTGTACCATTTGACAAACCTTTTATTTTATACAGATCGTGGCAAGATTTATTACAGAAAATAAATGTGGGGGGTGAAAGTAACTAGTAACTTTTACTTTAAATACTATTTAATTGATCTACTTTTTACTTGTACTTCATATTTTCTGTATAAATAACTTGTACTTGTGTTATTTGAGTACAATTTTGATCAAGTAACAGTATTTGTACTTGAGTAGGATATATCTGTAATCTTTACACCTGTGGATATTGATAGATTTATATCTTGATAATGATATATATCCTGATGTAATATTTTTTCCTTAAAATTACATTAAATGAATGGAAAATTGCTGTTTATTATATATAAACAATTTAAATAAATGGTACTTCTCTTTTAAGAATCTTCTCAATGAAGGAATATTTTTGACTTTTGCTACATATACTGTTATATGTTCTGATTTGTATGTTTGTATGTAGAAATGCCACCAGGGGGCACAAAAACCATTATTAATGGCCACTGCTATCATTTTAAAACCGTACCTGTAGTGAATTTTACTCCATCAAAGATCAAATATGATAGTAGAGGTGATGTAAACATGTGGTGGGTAGATTAGCCTGAGTGGAACCAAGACCACACACATTAAATTAGCGATATAAACAATAGAGGGTTTTATCGTTCGGAAGACTTTTTTATGTCACTGCGATATATATCGATATATTGCACAGCATTAGAAAAAAGTAAGCCTTAGTTTCCCTAATGCTGCTTTTACAACTTGTACTTGACTAAAATAAGGTTTGTGTGACATCGATACCTTCAGCAGCGTGTAGCGCACACACACACACACACACACACACAGTAGCTGGTACTGGTGTCATTGTGATTTAAAGGCCAGTTTGATTAAGTATCAAGTGCTGTGAGATTGTTCGTCTCTTCCAGATAAAGGTCAACGACTGTTACTACAGGACGTGAAGTCTTTCATAATTACTGGTCAATTCTTCATCTCCACTTCTATGACATCACTGATAGATACAATAGAGAGATTACAGGAAATCTGATGTTTAAGTTTATAAAGTATGGAACCATATTTGTACCATAATTCAATTTCTAATGGATTCACAGAATTTTTTTATTTATTTTTATTTTTTCAGATTATAGCGGCATTTTTTTTAACTCGTAAATAAAATGAATAATAAATAATCCAAACTGCATTTTCATTTTCTTCTTCAATGTTGCTCATTTTGTAACTTAGTTAAAATGATGATAAAGGAAATTACAATTAAGTTTTAATTTTCAAAAGATGGCCCAGCAAATAGGTACCAAAATTCAATTTGAAATGGAAAATTTGAAATTTAAAATGCATTAGCAAAAAGGCTAATTCATTGAAGGTTGTTGCTGCATTATTAATAATTGATTGAGTAAAAAAAAAAAAATGCCGCTATAGTTTGAAAATGAAAAAGCATTTCTGTTCATCCATTTTAAATTTAAATAGTACAGATATGCTTCCATAATAAAACAGCCCAACATAAGCACATCTACAGTATCTATATATCTATCTATGTATACTGTATATATATTTCTCTCTCTTTCTCTCTCTATATATATATATCTATATCTCTCTCTATAGTGGGGGAAAATATCAATTCACAATATGTCACGTTTTTTTTTGTGTGTGTGATTGAAAATTGCTTTTTATCCCAAAATCTTTTTTTTTTTTTAATTAATGTTTGTTTTTTTAACATATTCAGTGTTGTAATAAAACAAAATTTCAATTTGATTGTTGTTTTTTTTTTACAATATATTTCTTTAAAATAACTTCATTTTATGGTGTTTTCTGCAGTTCTGTTAACTCATTTATTTTTTATAATTTTTTTTTTTCATATTCAAGATTCTTATAAAATTTAAATATAAGTCAGGCTTAAGTTCAAGTTTGATTTACAAAGTTAATTATAAAAACCTGCTTTTGGAAAATATTTATTTAAAAAAGGTTGAATCTGGTATTTGGGAGTTACAAATTATATTTTTGAAGGTAAAAAAATACAAACAAAAAACAATTGTGTCTTACTTCGTTAGTTGGATCATTCCAGAAGAAGAAGTCCAGATCTGAGAACAGATTCCCTCCTAACACTGACAGTCTTCCTCCTCGGTGTGTGTACGAGGATCAGTGGTGTTTGATAAATATATGTACATACTGTATTTCTTATTCAAATGTGAGGATAAAAGGCGTGGAGGAAGGGATTTAGTCATGTTGAGGTTTTGTGCTGGATTCCCTTCTTTATGCTGATGAGCTAACATTAGCCTAGCTACGCTCTGTGCATGTGGGGAAACGTAAATATACAGTAAATGCAACGGTTTAGTCTTCTGACGCCCACACTGGATGTAGTGTGTTTTCTAATTAGCATACGTGCTAAATGTATTTGTCAGTATTACCAAGAGGAAACGACTTCCTGCTCCACGTTTTTCTAAATATCTGGGGAGACGTTGCCTCGAAACCATTTCTCACAAGCTTTTTTTTTTTCTTTACCTACAAACAAATGCAGGAATCATCATTTATTCTCCCCTTGTAGCAGTTAGCTATGTAGCTACGCTGGAGAAAAGTCTGTGAGGCCCTATAGTGACAACCTATGGGAACCAAAGCCTAATTAACTGGCCTGATTACTACATTATTATATAGGATAGATAAAGTATGCAAAGAAATGATTACAGAGCAGCAGCAGCAGCATGTGGCTGGAAGATGTTTTTGTCTGCGTTGCACTGAAAATAGGGATGCACGATGTTATCGTATCAGCCGATATCGCCTTTAAAGTTAAGTATCGCCATTCTGCCAATATAATTGTATTTGACAATTGAAAATTGCCAAATATATTGTTCTAGTAGGAGTTAATATTATTTTTCTTCCACAACTCCTTTATCGTGGAACTCCTCCTAGTCTATTAATGCTGCACTAATGACACGTATGTCATCTCATAGGGACAATGTCAAGGATGTGCAGTCGACCTTTTTTGGAGGCAAAATGTCAAGGTCAGGGTCGCGCCAAGTGTCAAAAACCAAAATTTTCCATATCTCTACAAATTTTTATTGTACAAGTTCGATGCTTACATTTATGAAAAGCTGTACGACCAACCAAATATCGTTAGGGGTCAAAGTTCATGACCTCACAAAAAAAACTAAATACTTAATATTTTCTTATAACTTGGCCACAAATTGACATACAGTGCTCAGACTGGTACCATTGAACAACATTTTCTTGTGTGACCTTCGCTCAAGGTCATACTTAAGGTCAAGGTCAGTCTTCTGTTTTTCCTGCATTATTACTTTCAATTTAGTAAAAAGAACAAACTTGTCAATAAATCCAGATACAGGTTGTCATTTTTTTCAATTGCCAAATACATATTCACCTTGTGAATACAGGTCTTAAACTTAATCAATGAACCTGCTCAGATTCAGCAAACCATTGATCCCTGAGGGAAAATTAGGTGTATTTTTACATACATTTTTGTTTAAATATGTTTTTTTTAAATTATTATTTATTATGTTTCCTCCCAGGAGTTGAAAACCAATATTTTCTTTAAAAAAAAACAAATAACTGATGAAATATTTTTTTAAATAAAAAAAAAGGAATTTTAGAAAATTAATGTGGAAAACATGGAATTTGGAAAAAATAAAATAGATTTTTATAGGACCTAAAGAGTGTGTAAACTCAACAATCTCAAAGTAAAATTAGTCAATGAATGTATCATTTCTCCCCCTCATATATAGCTCTGACAGAATGCTTGGAACTAGTATTAAAAAATGTAGTTTTCACCACTCATATACAAACTTTTAAAGCTGCTACCTTTGATCATTTCTTATGAGATAAAATCATTGTATACGCCTCAATCATCTAAAATATCAAAGACCATTTGCTTGAAAAAGTTTGAAATTGCAGCTTTTTGGAGTGAATGTTGTTTGATTGATTGATCTTTGAGGCCTACACTATGATTTTACCTAATAAATAAAAGTAATCAGGTATCAATAACTGAAGTAGAGTTGGCTACAGGTATCTTCATTGTTTGGTTTGGAAACAATCGTCATGAATAAATAAATACAACATGTTTTATAGAACGCTTTACACACAGTTGAAGTATTTTTTTAATTTTGCACAAGGAATGATTAATGATGTTGCATCGTTTTCAGATTTGTTTTAATGTAAGTCAACATGATGAAGGGTCTGCAGAATAATTCCACTACAGAAATAAACTACATTAGATTAGATGTGGGGGGATTATTGGTCAACAATCTAATATATCGTGCATCCCTAAATGAAAGCAATGCAAATTCAAGGAGGAAGTGAAGCGACTCCGTTCATCACTCATCCGTCCCGTTGCCATGGCGATACATCATGGCTGAAATAAACATTAGGGCCATGAGTCTGAGCTCCCCTCCCTAATAATATATTTAAGGTGGTGTCATGTACTGAGATTATAACCCTAACATAATCCAATAAACAAACAAAACACGTGTCCGTTCACTTTGAAAACAAAAATAAACTAAAATGAATTATTTTTTCTAGCAAAAATTAATTTTCCAGTAGTACGCGTGTGCGCGTATATACAATCTCAGTACAATGCATACTCAGTACATGACACCGGGCTACCGGACTCAGAACGCCCTCACTTTGTTCTTCTTATTGTTGCGTACACTAGTTAAAATCACTCCTCTGTTATTTGTGAACGGATCGAACTAAAATGTGGTAGCTATAATCTGTGGATTGGTGTACGCATCAACGATCGGAGCCCGATTTTTGATTTGGGCCCCAAAAAATTTCATTTATTTGCGTGTCAAATATTACGACGGTTGGTGGTACCGAATCAATATAAATGGGACCCATTTTTCAAATGACTACTCCTCCCTTAGTTCTCGTTAGATCGGAATGCAGTATGGTATGAATATAATGAGATGCTCGGAGCCCTTTTTTTTTTAATAGGGCCCTAGGGCCCACCCCCTATTTTTAGTAATTTCCAAATTTATGGGAACATAGTCGTGTGATATATTGTTTCAAAGGTAATTCTACGTAGATTATGATTATGCCTCGCACAATTTGATCTTTTTTTTGGCAGTTTCCATTGATGTTGTTTTCTCATTTATTTGTGTATCAAATAATGCGACAGTTGGTAGTACCGAATCATTGACACATACCAATAAGTCTTTTCACACTCTGGAACTGGGCATACGCGACCTGGGGGGGTCATAGGTAAAGAGGGATACAAATGTAAACAAGCTGGTTCACTCTGTTCATATTTCCAACCTAACAGCATTTGAATAGTGTTCATATTATTAATATTACACATATTCAGACTCATAGAAGTGTCCAGGGTTTTCCGCTGATGCTGATTTTGATCTGAGCACTTTTAAAAACCAATGGGAGAAGCTCAGCAGCAGGATTGAAGCTAGGGGGTTCCCCTAGCTTCAATCCTGCTGGTGAATGAAAACACTGACTTCCTGGGTCTCCAGCGGGCAGATTAGGACTCTACCTGGTAATGATGCACATATCTGAGCACTTTAGTAAAACCGATGGGAGGAGCCATACCAAAGCTACAGACCTCCTCTGTTTCCACACTCCTCTCTCAAGCTTTTAACTTTTGATTGTTACGTATTTTCTGTATTAACCTTATTGTTGTTGTGGGTTTCTTGGGTTTATTTTTCTGACTTGTTTAGTTGTTTTAACAACTGTAATGTGTTTTTGAAAAGCGCCTATAAATAAAATGTATTTATATTATTATTGATGGGACAAGAGAGATTTCTGTGTGAAAAGGACCGTATGAGTTCTGAATATTAAAAGGTACATTTACGAGGTCCACCATTCACTAACCAGGTCCATGATTATTTTTTTGATTAAGCTATTATTTTAAATCAATTTACAAATTTGAAGCAAGTGCATAAGATGAACAGGTCGATTAGTGAATACCATCAGCTGAAACAGTTTGAAAAGTCAGGAACAAAACAGAATTTTCAGTTTGTGTGCAGCATTAGCTTTAGCAGCATTAGCTTTAGCAACATTAGCTTTAGCAGCTAACTCGGTCTTTCTGCCTCGGAGACCGATACTATGTTTACTCAAAAAAACTTTGAAGGATTCAACGCTCCAATGGGTAAAATTATAAAAATCTTTGTCAGACTCGCTTTCTGCACGGTCAGCCATGGCGAGTTTATCCTTCTTGACCTTTGACCTACTGCGGAAGAACTGAACCAGTGCGAGAGTGTGAAAAGGCTTATACTGTAGTCCCTCATTTATCGTGGGGGTTACGTTCTAAAAATAACCCATAATAGGTGAAATCAGCATAGTAGTCAGCTTTATTTTTTACAATTAATATACATGTTTTGAGGCTGTAAAACTCCTCCTCACACACTTTATACACTTTTCTCAGACAGGGATTATTATTTCTTTCTTGTTTAAACACTCAAAGTTTAAACCTTCGTAGATTTTAAAACATAAATTTGTTTTCAAACATACAGCACTTCAGAGTCACACTGCTAGTGATCAGACATTGATGCCGAACGCGTCTTTGTTGACGATGACATCAGGCCGTCAACACGTACAGCGGTCTGTTCACCCATTCATCCATGGATTAGAAGCTGTGTGACCACCTGGAGCTGAAGCCATATTTTTGCTCCTTTTAATGTATTTTTGCTACTTTACTCCCATTTCTGACATTTCTCCATCACATTTCAATGACTTTTCTTCACATTTTTTTTCCACTTTCAAGACATTCTCAGCACTTATAAACCCTTTCCACCACTTCTACCATCTCCATCCACTTTTACTCATCACTCATCCTTTCCGTTGCCGTGACGATCCGTCACGGCTGCAGTAAGCATTAGGGCCATCCGTCTGAGGCATTTGTCCACGTCCAGTCATCTGCAGCAGAGAAAGTGAAAGTGTGACGGAATCCTGACGGATTGTCTGTGTTTGTTTTTTTTTTTCCTTCTCTCTCTCTCTCTCTCTCTCTCTCTCTCTCTCTCTCTCTCTCTCTCTCTCTCCTTTCAGCCGCCGCACGTTTGGCCATGCATCATCACCCCCCCACAGCCCCCTTCCCTGCCTCATCATTCCTCTGAAGGATGGAAGTGATGGATAGACGTACAGATACCTGCAGCCACACAGCACTGATTACACACACACACACAAACACACACACAATGTCACCGTGCCAGGCAAACTTGTCCAATCAGCACATTTGACCAGAATAATTGGCGGTGGTTTGGTTTTGTGGGGCGTGACGCTCTGCGTACGGATAGAAACGGCTTCACTTAATATTCCACACAGCCTCTTCTTCTCTCTGATATCTGACCTCTTTTGTCTCCTGCTCAGCTTGATGTTGATTTTGGAGGGCATTGTTATAGCCCGAGCGCTCTGATTGGAGGTGAGGGGAAGGCTGTGATTGGTTGGGTTTAAAACGGAGGGGGGGCTGATTTACATAAAGGCTTAGCCCAGATTTGTGTAGATCTGAGGGACGAGGGCCCGAGGTTTCTCCTCCTCAGCCTGTCATCTCAGCGTCATCGTCTCCTGTTTGCATGCATCATTTTTGAGGATCTGTTTCACTTCCATCCCCCCCCCCCCCCCCCCCCCCCCCCACAGGAAGGCTGCTCCGTGCCAAGCGGACGGTGGAAGCAGCCACTACCTCTGAATGCGAGTACATGGAAGGCAGCATACCAATAGAGTGGGAAGGTAATCCATTAACTACATTAACTACGATTACATTATGTGAATTAATGATTCTGAATTAAACAAATCAGAATTAAAGTATTCTAGGGTAGGGGGTCAATTACATTTTCAATTACAATTACGTCATTAATTATCCATGTTCAATTACAACTCAATTATAATTACTTTGACCAGTATTTTTTCCAATTACAGTTAAAATGACAATTATTATTCCCCCTCAGAAAGTCAATTGCAATTACATTCTCAATTATTAAAATTCAATTACAATGAATCACAATTACTGAGCCTTTAATTAATAATAAGCCCATAAAACGTAGCTTTCCTTTCGTGTTAGCTTTCTGTTAGCATCTTTAATGCTAACGTGTCAGTTTGACCCATGTCTTAAATCAGCTGTAAAATACACTAAACAATATTATTTATCATCTAATTAGTTTCTCATCTCTTAGTTTCCTTGTTAGGATTCCTAATCAATGACTATATTGGTATTAATATTTTAGGTGTGTGCGTCCTGAAGAGAACTGAGAGATATAGTTAATATACAACATATTTTAATGATTTTTAACTATGTACTGTATGTGTAATTTAAAGCTGAATTAAATGTACAGAAGGAATTATTTAATTCTGAATTAAAATCACAATAAACCAGCCACTTTATTTGGATTTAAGTTTAATTCGAATGACCATTTTTATTTGGAATTTGGTGTTTACAAGGTTTTTTGTTTTTGGGAAGAAAAAGAAGAACAAGAAAATAAAATAAAAGAAGAAAAATGGAAAACAAATGGGGAAAAGAGAAGAAAAAGAAAAGGAAAAAGGTGGAAAGAAATGTAAAAAGAAAAGAGAAAAACATTACAAGGTCATTTTTTTAAAGATGATTTAACTTTTATTTTGCATTAAAACTCTCATATAAACGTAGCCAATGTTCCATTTAACACCACAAACACACAAAATAACCAACATCAACAACAGAGCGTCCAGCACACGACAACTTTCCTTCTGAAAATGATCATTTTCATGTTGTTTTTTTAAAAATTCTGAATCCTGAACACGGTGGTGCCGGGAACGAGTTTATCAAAGAAAAACCTTCTGCGTGTGTTATAGTACGAGCGTAGCAGGAAAATAGTGTTTGACAAAGTGCTCCGTGTGTCTCAGACTGGATTCATCCACCTTAAAGCCCCTCATCTCATCCTGCGTCGCCCCCCATCCCTCATGCATTTTCATCACTGTGTAAATAAGAACAGGAGAAAAAGATCAGATCCCTGTGTGAGAGGGAGGAGGAACGAGTCTCTGCTCCTCTTTCTTTACGGATCCTTTTTAAATCTGCTCTGCTGCAGCTCAGCACAAAACTATAAAATAAAAGCAGAGAATAAACGTGTGTGTGTGTGGATCACATCACATCCACACTTTGTCCTGGGAGACACACACACACACACACTAAAGCAGGTTTAATGTCTCCACTTGTTCTCCTGAATAGGAACGTGTTGTGTTTAGGTGAACGTTCTCACTCTGGTTATTTCTGCTCTTCTTCTTCTTCTGCTTTTCTTGCAGCCTGGATTCGAGGCAGACGGAAGGAGCCCCCTACCATCGAGGTACACACACACACACACACAGCCTCCCTGCTGTGCTGATGGTTGGACTCCGGGGGAATGGTTACGAGGAAGGAAAACGTAGAAAGAAAGGCCTTTGATTTGCTGCTTCATATGTAACGGTGAAGTCGAAGTTATTCATGAAGCAAAAAAAATATTATTCAGATTGATACATAACGCAGATTATTCTTTAAAAACTCCCAGACTTCATCACACTCAGAACTGTCCAAGTGAGAGATAAAGCAATATAATTTAACATTCAATATACCAGAACAACCCTGAAAGGCTTTCTGGGGTCCATCCATAAAGTCAGTAAAATGATGGTCCATTGTTCTATGAATCTGTGATAACCACATTTATTTATTCATCTGAATAATATCAGAATCAGAAATGTTTTTAATGGCCATGTACAGTTTTAAGGACAGTACAAGGAATTTGTCTTGGTAGTTGGTGCACAAAACAAACAACAAAAAAAAACAAAGAACAACCCAGCAACAACAATAATAATAATAATGATAAATATAAAGGATGAGGGATAAATAAAGGATAGAGAATAAAGGATAAATAGGATAAATATATATTTATATATATACAGTGCAGCAGATAATGTCATCATGGAGGTGGTGATCGGGTGGGGGGGGGGGTTCAGTGGGTGACTTGGGGTGTGTTCATGTGGATGGTGGCAGAGGGAAAGAAGCTCTTTTTGTGTCTGGAGGTTCTGGTCCTGATGGACCTAAACCTCCTACCAGAAGGGAGAGATTGAAACAGTTTATGACCGGGGTGGGAGGGGTCGGCCACAATCTTTCCTGCACGCCTCAAAATCCTGGAGGCGTACAGGTCCTGGAGGGAGGGCAGATTGCAGCTGATGACCTTCTCTGCAGAGTGGATGATACGCTGCAGTCTGGCCTTGTCCTTGGCCGTAGCTACAGCGTACCAGATGGTGATGGAGGAGCAGAGGATGGACTGGATGATGGAGCTGTAGAAGTTCACCATCATCTTTGTTGGCAGACTGAACTTCTTCAGCTGCCGCAGGAAGTACATCCTCTGCTGAGCTTTTTTGATATGGGAGCTGATGTTCAGCTCCCACTTGAGGTCCTGAGTGATGATGGTCCCCAGGAAGCAGAAGTACTCCACAGAGCTCACTGTAGAGTCTCCCAGGGTGAGGGGGATGAGGGGGGATGGGTTCTTCCTGAAGTCTGCTATCATCTCCACTGTCTTTAAAGCGTTGAGCTCCAGGTTGTTCTGGCTGCACCAGGACACCAGCCGGTCTGTCTCCCACCTGTAGTCAGACTCGTCTCCACTGTTATCCGGGAATGTTTATTATTATCATAGTCATCTTAAAGATGGAAATCCTTGATTTAATCAGAAATAAAATAGGTTCAAAGTGACCAAAAATGGTGGAAAATGTGGTGAAATGGGATTTTAAAAACCACAGAAATTGGTTAATAGTTGCAAATGAGAGTGGATAAAAACAGACAGAAAAAGTGGTAAAAAGGGTTCAAAGTATTGGCACAACTAGTTTAAACTGGTAAATAATAATGAAATATTGAGAAAAGAAAAAAAAAATTTCACTTTCCAGACATTTTCAGCACATAAACATTTTCCACTACTTTTCCACCTATTATTGTTATTGTCACTTTTAATCTCTTTTCACCATATTTAATGCTTATTTTGGGCAATTTAACCACATTCATGATGTATCATGCCTATTATTTACCAGTTTAAACTAATTGTTCCAATATTGACACTTTAAACCCTTTTTTTCTTTTGTCTGTTTTTGCCCACTATAATTTACAACTATTAACCAATTTCTGTGGTTTTTAAAATCCCATTTCACCTCCTTTTCCACCATTTTTGGTCACTTTGAACCATTTTATTTGTGATTAAAACCATGATTTCCATCTTTAAGATGACTATAATAATAATAATAAATGTTCCTGGATAACAGTGGATATTATTCAGATGAATAAATAAATGTGGTTATCACAGATTCATAGAACAATGGACCATCGTTTTACTGACTTTATGGATGGACCCCAAAAATGTCTCCCCTTTATTCCCCCTTATAGATGGTCCTGTCTCCACATGACTGTTCTTCAATGTTCATGTCTGTGTTCAACCACATTCAGCTACAGTGGGGGTCCCCGCTCTCTGGGACCTTTATTTTGAAAAGGTTGAGAACCCCTGCTTTAGAGAGCCTTGTTTTGTGTGTTTTTGTGATAGTGTAAGTGTGTGCATAAGCTTTTGCTTCGACCTAAAGCCTTATATTTAGACAAATGAATGTTGTTTGTTCTGTTTTTTTCTTTTCTAAAGACTGCTGAAATAAAATCATTCTAATCCATGAGGTTTTGTGGGACAAACAGCAGCTGAGGAACAGTGACTGACAGCATGTCCTAGTTTACTTCCCTTTTTTTCCGCTCTCTCAGCTCATTTTTGGCAGTTGCTGAGATGGAAATGCTCGTCGTGTTTCTCTTTATTCCTTTTTTCAGTGGGAGAATGCTGCTAAGTGGTTGGCTGCTGAAATGTGGGTCCATAGGAAATCCCTTGGAAGGTCGATAGCTGCTTCTATCTGTCCGTCCTCCTTCCTGCCAGCAGCCCAATGACATTCCCTGTCCACGCTGCCAGAACATTCTCTTCCAATGTTCTGCCTGGTGTCTGCCCAATAGCTGCCGCCGACAGCTGGACGACGTTAACGTGGCCAAGGCTCCACTCCCCCACGGTACCCCCTACCCCCCCTGTCACGCTCCCTCTCTTCCTGGTCCAAGTGGAAATAAATTGATTGGATTAAATCCTGTCATTAACAGGCTGGAAAAGCAGCTCAGTATGTTTGTCCGCCCTCCCTTAAGAGACGCTTTTTTGGCCGTCGCCCTCCCCGTCTCTTTTCCAGTGCCTGAGCCGTGCCAGGACACCACAGAACCGAGCCCAGTCCGTCCTTAGGCTGGCGGCACTAAGGCGAGGCTAATGCTAGCTGTAGCTCCAGTGACTTCCTGTTCCACCATTGGACAGTGTTCACTTTGTTATTGTTTCCACTGGTTAAAGCCAACGATTTATGAAGAGACACATGATGCTTTTCCTCTGATGATACTTCCATAAATGTCTCAATACTGTAATATACACCAGTGGTTCTCAAACTGTTCAACCCACGACCCCCAAAATAAAGGTCCCAGAGAGTGGGGACCCCCACTGTAGCTGAAGGTGGTTGAACACAGACATGAACATTGAAGAACAGTCATGTGGAGACAGGACCATCTATAAGGGGGAATAAAGGGGAGAGATTTTTGGGGTCCATCCATAAAGTCAGTAAAATGATGGTTCATTGTTCTACAAATCTGTGATAACCACATTTATTTATTCATCTGAATAATATCCACTGTTATCCAGGAACGTTTATTATTATTATAGTCATCTTAAAGATGGAAATCCTTCATTTAATCAGAAATGAAATGGGTTCAAAGTGACCAAAAATGATGGAAAAGGTGGTGAAATGGGATTTAAAAACCACAGAAATTGGTTAAAAGTGAAAAAGTGGTAAAAAGGGTTGAAATTGTCAATATTGGCTAAAAAGTGGCAGAAAAAATTAGGAATTAGTAAGAACTGGTAAATAATGGGTATGACAAGTGGTGAATGTGGTAAAAAAATAAGGAAAAATTGGCTCAAATTGTTCAGAAAATATTCTTAGTTTCTTGAAGGCATCTGGCTCCCAGTGTCTTGCGACCCCAAGGTTGAGAACCACTGCTATATGAATGATCTGAATGAACTTCTATGATAAATATGGATATTTTAGAGCTGATGTGACCTGTACTTGTGCTGGTGTTTGTGTGTGTGTGTGCGCTTCAGGAGCTGCTGAAGAACGAGTCGTACAGGGAACAGATCAAGGTGAAGGCCAAGGAGGTAGAGGAGAGAGAGGAAGAGCATCAGGAAGGTCTGAAGACTGAGGTCAAAGGTCACGCTGCTGCGTCCACCTTTGGTAAAGAGGAGCTGAATGAGGAGCCCAGCAGCACGGCCAACACCTTCCAGCCTGGCTCCTGGAACCCCTCCCCCAAAAAATAGACTGAAAACGTGGAGAGTTCAGGTGAGATTCATTGATCACAATCAGCTTCCATTAGGAGTTTCTAGAACTTTCCTGTTGTAATGACATGAATGGCTGAAGCAAAGATGACCAACTGCTCCTCAGGGGTGTCGTTACAAATCTGGTGTGATGATCACGTTCTGTAGTAGTTTACGTATGTTTGACGGAAACGACAAGAGTTATGGTGAATAAAGTGTTATTTAACTTTCTGTAATGTTTGTTTTGTTGTTGCTGGATTAAAACAAACATGAAACACGTCAACGATTCAGACAACTGTTGTTTTCAGGAAATTCACTTTGATCCCCTGCCAGTCTTAATCAGAGGCGTCTGCTGATCGCTTTGATGTTTTGTTTTTTTTACTTTTATGTGTCCTTGACTCCGCTTTTTTCCAGCAAGTTTGTTTTTTTTTTTTACATTATGTTAAGGTTTCATTTCACAAAAAAATTTCAAAAATAAATCTCGAATCCTGCCCTTGAGATTATCTAATTCTACCCGCAGGAGAAAGTAAAAAAAAAAGACAGAAAAAACGTGAATTATTGTGAAAATTACCAAATAATTCAGCTGTAGATATCAAAGCACTTCTAAAAACACACATTTAATGAAACTCCACTTCAATATTTGGAGGATTGCAAATTTCCCACACTTTTATCATGACTGCAGTCATTTTAAATACTCAAATTGTTCAAAGAACTAAATTTTCCATAAAGTATTTCACATTTCCCCAATTAAAATAATAATTGATCAGAAAATAAACTCGGCAAGACCTGTATTCACAAGGCAAATACGTATTTGGCAATTGAAAATTAAAAAATTGGCAAAAATGACTTCCTATATTTAGATTTGTTGACAAGTTTGTTCTTTTTACTAATTCAATTGAAAGTAATAATGCAGGAAAAACAGAACTGACCTTGACCTTAAATATGACCTTGAGCAAAGGTCAATGTCTCACATTGAAAGGAAATGTTGTTCAATGGTACCAGTCTGAGCACTGGATCCCAATTTGTGGCAAGTTATAGAGAAAAAAAGTATGTTTTTGTTTGTTGTGACGTCATGAACTTTGACCCCTACTGATCTTTTTACTGGTAGGTCGTTCAGCTTCAGTCTTACAAAATAAAATACTCCATTTGAGATTAACTTTCCATAAATGTAAGCATCAAACTTGTACGATAAACATTAGTAGAAATATGGAACATTTGGGGTTTTGACACTTTGGCTCCAAAAAAGGTCGACTGCAATTTTCAATTATCAAATACAATTAATTTAAAAGAGAAAATCCTGCAGGAACAGATATGTCACTTATTGTTTAAATGTTGTCCACGTTTACATTTTATAAGTCGAGATGAAAACTTGTAGTAGAAATGATTAAACATGAATTATTGTGTAAACTACCAAATAATTCAGTTGTAGATATTGAATTCACAATTTTAGTTAAACTCCACAATAATTTTTAGGGGATAACAGTTTTCCCAAAGCAGTCATTTTTAATTGAAAATTGTGGAAAGAACTCTTACTTTAGCCATAAATCTTGAAATTTCTCAAACAATTCTCCAAAATTGGTTTAAGAGGTTGTGAAGTGAAGATTCCAGGGACTGATATTGAAAACTAAAGCACAACGATGTTAAAATTATTCTTGTTTTCGCACCACTTAAAATCTGTGGCCCACTTCAGATCAAACTGGTCCATATTTGGCCCCTGAACCAAAATTAGTTTGACACCCCTGGTTTAAACACTTTGATATCATTCAAAACGTTAAATAATAAAGTCAACAAAGACCTCATTTATATGAAAGTTTTATTTTCAGAATAAAAATATTAATTTAAATCAGTGAAAAGTTGCAAAAGATTCCTTTCTTTCACAATGATATCATTGGAATGGCGTGAGTAGCGTTAGCTGCACCGTGCTACATTAGCACGTGTCTGTAGGTCACGTACAGACGTCCACCGTGATCTCACTGACCCACTGGGAGGAGTTCTGACTGTCAGTCTGCCTCAGAGGGACCTGCTTCCGTCCTCCTGCTCTGAGCCTGAGGAACACTGGGGCCAGGACGAGGCAGCAGCGTCTACAGAGGGGCCGTGAACCTGATGTTTGGCTCGTCCCTCATCCTATCAGGTCCTGGTTCTCTAGTCCTTCTTGGCCCTCTTGGCCTTGGCGATGTTCTCCTGACGTTTCTGCTTCTTCTTCTGCTCACGGTCGCGTGCTTCGATCATCTTGGCCAGTTTCCAGGAGAGCAGAGCGCTGGCGATGAACAGAGGGGTGAGAGCCAGGATCACCGTGGTCAGGAACCCATAAGGGTCTTTGGCCGCCCACTCCACCACGTACTCTGCCCACGCTCTGAAGTCAATCATCCTCCACGACAGGGATGGGACTCACACCTGCAGGAGGAGGAGGAGCTGGGAAATTAACAACCAATCACAATGTAGGGATTTTTAATAGTTTGTGTTAAGAAAAAAAAAGGAATATTTACATATTTTTTAAAAAAATGTTCTTACATTTGTGGAACGTAGACTCGTCATATTTTACTATTAATTATGTTTATCATTATTTTATTATTTATTCATTTTTGTTATAGTTTTACAATTATTTATTATTTTTACTATTATTTTATTATTTACAATTTTTTAAAAAGCACTAACATCGGTGGAATGTCGACTTTTGTCATCGTTTTACTATTATTTATGATTATTATTATTTATATTTAGAATTCATGTATTTCTTTTTACTATTGATGCATTTTTTTTTTTTACCATTATTTATTTATTTATTTTTTACACTATTTAATTATTCGTGGCAAACAATACAACCTGTGTTTTCATTTGTTGTATATTATATGTTGTGTGTACAGCTTTCAGTTTTTTAAACACGTGGTTTATGTAATACTTGACAAAAGCCACACTTATATTAGGCCATGACATTTTCCATAAAATATTTTCCGTTACAGCTAATATAATTATTGTTTAAATGGCATAAATGTATCGTAATAGTTTTGTTAAATAAATTAAAAGTAAAATGAACAAATAGTCTTTTTATTTTTAAATTAAATATTGTGTCTGGATTAAGTGTTACATTAATGTTACGGTTTCATTTTTACTAATGAAAAGAGGGATTTAATATCAAATATTATCACTGCTATTAAATATGTTACGTTTATCTTTTTTTAACTATAGTATCGAGTTTTATGACATGTATTTGAGATTAGAAAATTATTATTTTAATAAATCGTTACACTAAACGTAACAGCTGCGAAAAGCAATATTTGCAATAAGATGTAAGACTGTCTTTAACAAATGTATGGTTTGAATTTGTTACATTGGTGTATTTTTGTACTTTGTTATTAATTACACTGAACTCGAACACTCTTGATAAAAAAAATTATAATAATTAAAAAAAAAAAAAAAGCCTTCGTTAGCCAGTTAAAGTGAGACAAACGTGCAGTAGTACTTAATACCTCCCCTAGTTTCCTGCTAGCTGCTAACTAGCATTAGCAACTGAGAGCTATCGTTTCCTTTGCAGCAAAGATTTAAATCATCGCTAAACAGAAAACAAAATCACAAACTAAAATGATCCTAAAACAGTTTTGGGCTAGATGATTTATATTTTATTCTCCCATGAACAGAAAGAGATTGTGTTTCGGTTTTTAGCTCCGTTAGCTTTAGCCACCCATCGACCACGGCCTTATAATTAGGATCAACCGGATTTCACCGAAAATCTGCTTGGAATCAAAACATACCGTCGCTGTTTAAACAGGTTAAAGTCAGAAGTACATGTAGACGTTAAATAGTCTTACCAGAGCGTTAAAGTTTGTGTTTATAAGACGACAAAAAATAGCAACTCCGCTAGTTCCGGGAAGTGAAGTAAGCACGAGCACACTGGATGTTGCCTTCGCGGAACAACGGAAACTAGATGAGCAACGCTTTAAATTTTAATATATTCATTTATTGCGTTTATGGCGCTTTCAGATAAAACATTAAAGCTACTAGCAATTCACTTACACTTACACAGACAAGTCTTAAATTAGTTTTTATTTCAATGTTACGTTTGTTACACAGATTTTGACACTTTATACACGTTTTCAAAACAATTTGCACTCAATCTTTGTACGCGTCCGTTGTTTATTCCATCAAAAGTATTTGGGTACATGAAGGATTTACAGCTACTGATGACAGCTGATGAAGGCGTTTCAAACAACTATTGTGAGAATCTTAACCATGGTCTGACTAACATCACGGGAATGCACCACAGGTTTGAGCTTGTAATTGGATGTGACGTCATCCCGCATCACCGGAAATGTAGTCCAGAAATGTTATATCTTTATTCTTATTTTTTTTTTCTAAACTTCTCCGATTATTCCATTCGTACAATTTGTTTAAAATAAGTCTGATGTTATTGTTAAAGTTAAGTGCATTTACAAATTATTTGAAAACTACATTTTTTTCTGAATTGATTTAATAAAAATGAGTAAATTTTTTTAAAAATGGCCCTGTTTTTCTGTTTTTATAGGAAATATGAATAAACAAGTGATCTCATCAACTTAGAAAAACCAAAAATCATTTCTTATAAAAACAGAGAAATGGGGCCGAAGTTTTTTGTTAACTTGTTTTTATTTCATAAATTTAGAAAAACTGAAACTTTTTTGTTTCAGTTTTTGAGTCATTTTGTGCAATTTTGTTGTCCTTTTGTGTACTTTTCTACCATTTTGTGTGTTCTATTGTCATTGTATGTGTTTCTGGAGTAATTTCATGGATTTGTGTTGACATTTTGTGTTTTTGGAGTAATCTTTCATTCATTTTGGTTGTCTTTTCTTGTATCTTTCTGTCATTTTGTGTCTTTGGAGTCATTTTGTGCAGTTTTAATGTCCTTTTGTATATTTTTCTACCCTTTTTTTTATCATCATTTTATGTGTCATTTTGTGCATTTTTGTTGTCATTTTGGGTTTTTGGAGTATTTTTCATGCCTATTGGTTGTCCTTTCCTGTATCTGTCTGTCATTTTGTGCAATTATATTCTTCTTTTGAGTTTACTAAGTCATTTTGTGCATTTTTGTTGTCTTTTCTTATATCTTTCTGTCATTTTGTGTGCTTTTGGAGTCATTTTGTGCATTTTTGTTGTCTTTTCTTAGATCTTTCTGTCATTTTGTGTGCTTTTGGAGTCATTTTGTGCATTTTTGTTGTCATAATGGCCAAAGGCTCTAGCGGTCCTCTGAGAAAGATCACTAACAAAAGAGAGCCTGCTGGCTTTGTGAACTTCCTGTGGGGAAGAATTGTAACCAAATCAGGTTAGGCCACATCTGCTGCGTCCATACGGCATGGATCACTTTCAGAGCGGTTCAAAGGCCAGCCTTTCAGACCTCCTCACAGAGGAGGGATCGGGGCAGCTGGGAACACATGCAGAAAATACACATTTTGTTTTATTAGTCATACCAGGCCACATCTTTTAAAACACCTTCAGCAACTTCACATTCTTGTGTTTGGTGCTTTTATTTATTAGCCTTTTCTGTGTGTCTCTTCAGGAAATGAGAGCGAGAGACGAATAGTGGCCGCACCCTCCATGAGTGTCTGTCTGCAACAGTTGGACCTCCGTTTAATGCCACAATGGCCACAGATAAAGTCATTTAGTCCATTTATTTTGTCATTTTGTACATTTTTGTTGTCATTTTGGGTTTTCTGAGTCATTTTATGCATTTTTGTTGTCATTTTTGGAGTCACAGGTCACTATTGCCAGCTTGCTCTGTGTGGAGTTTGCATGTTCTCCCTACCACTGAATGCCCGGCTTGCACTGCTTATAAATAAAAGGTGAATGAATTATTACAATTATTTTAAAATGAGGAAAATCTTTTGTATTTATTTATTGTTGTTGTTATAAAATAAAGAAAATTGTGTTTATTTATTTATTTGTTGTTGTTATTATTATTATTATTATTATTATTATTATTATGCAATAAAGAAATTCTTATTTGTTATTATTATTGTTATTATTATTATTTTAAAATAAATAAAATATTATTTATTATTATTTCAAAATAAAGAAAATCTTATTATTATTATTATTATTAAGAATACTAATTCAATTCTATTATTATTATTAAGAATACTAATTCAATTCCAATCAGTGTTTATTTTTATATTGTTATTTATTGTGGCTTTTATATTCTATTTATATACTGTTATTTTACATGTATTGTTTTCGGCATTACAAGGAGTTGCTACTCAAATGTCATTATACTTGTGTAATGACAATAAAGCTTTTTCTATTTTCTTTTTCTTCTATTTTTTCTCTTTCTAAAATGAGTTCCCAGGTGTTGGAAAGTGTGCAGTAGGCACGGAGGAACATGGAATGCTGGAAAATGCCTAAAACACCATCTTGAGTCAGTCAGTGTGTCTCTGTGGGCCCCTAAAGGGTATTTAGTTAAAGTCAAAGGAAGCTCCCTCCCCATGACCACATCAATGTTTTCACTCCTAATTATAGGTTAGTCATATATTCAAGTTAAAACTACAGTATGTACACTAGAGTAAAGGGCCCCTTTTAAATAAAGAGAGAACCCCACCTCAGGGCCACGTTTGATTAATCATCCATAGGCTGCTTTATTGTTTGGCTTTGTGTGTTTGTGGGCTCTTTTGGTGTGTTTTTGCTGCATATTGTGTTGTGTTTTTTTTTTCTCTGTCTCTCTCTTTACGTGTATTTCTCTGTCATTTTGTGTGGTTTTATGTGTTTTTGGAGTCATTTTGTGTATTTGTGTTGTCATTTTGTGTATTTCTCTACCATTTTGTGTGTCTTTGAATCTGTTTCTGGAGTATTTTTATGCATTTGTGTTGTCATTTTGGGTTTTTGGAGTCACTTGTCTATATTTTGTTGTCATTTTGTGTGCTTTTCTGTTATTTTGTGCATTTATGTTGTCAATTTGGGTTTCCCGAGTCATTTTGTATGTGTTTTTATCATTATATGTAATTCTGGAGTCATTTTGTGCATTTGTGTTTTTATTTGGGGATTCTGGAGTCATTTTTGACTCATTTTTGTTGTCGTTTGGAGTTTTCTGTTTAAATTTGTGTATTTTTTTTGTAATTTTGTGTACTTTTGGAGTAACTTTGTGTACTTTTGGAGTAACTTTGTGACTTTATGGCAGAGATTCCCAACCTTTTTTTGGGTCGTGACCTCATTTTGATATTAGAAATGTCTGACGACCCCAGAGACATTTTTTCTAGAATTACTGTCACTTTTAAGCAGTTTTTTTTTTCTTTTTTTTTTTTTTTTACCAATTACTTCTTAATTTCAGGCCACCCCACATGGGGTCCCCTTTTCTCTTGAAATAAAGCTTTGAAAACAACCATTGTGTTATTGCTGAAGAAGCTCAAGAAAAAAGCCAGTTTTCTTGCCCACTCCTGAGGGAACCTGCGAGACTCCCCCTGGATTTAGTCCCCGCCTTTAAACTCAAATAAGAAGGAAACTTCAAAGACAGTCGGCCGCCGGCTTCACGATTCGCCAACGTTCGTGAATACCGCCTCCACTTCCTTTTATAGCGCCACTCGTGTGTTTGCTGCGCTCAAGGACCCCGCCCATCCCGGTTACTTTGACAACACAAAGGACTTAGCAAAAAACTTGCAGGTCCCGCCCACTCTTTCCAAATAAGGACAACGTCTCCATGTATGGCAAACGATCAGTGGGAGATTGAGGAATTTTACGCATGCGTTGTCATTTTGGTTTTTGGAGATGTTTTGCACCCATTTTTGTTGTTTTGAGTTTTCTGAATCACTTTGCGTATTTTTCTACCATTTTGTGTAATTTCAGAGTCATCTTGTGCCTTTGTGATGTCAGTTTTGTTTTTGTTTTTTTTAATCATTTTGTGTGTTTTTATTATCATTGTATGTGTTTCTGAAGTCATTTTGTGCATTTCATTTGTAATTTGGGGTTTTTGGAGTCATTTTTAATCCATTTTTGTAGTCTTTTCTTGTATCTTTCTGTCATTTTGTGTATCTTTCTGTCATTTTGTGTATTTTTGTTGTCATTTTGTGTATTCTTCTACCATTTTGTGACTTTTTTTTGGAGTAAGGTTGTACCTTTATGGAAGAGGTTTTGATACCACAAATGTCCAGCGACCCCAGAGACATTGTTTTTCTCGAAATCATTTAAAATCATGTTTATTAAAGTTTTTTTTTTTTTACAAATACAGAGTAAATGTGTTAAATTGAAAATAGTACTAATTAAAAAAATTAAAAAAAATATATAAATATTACAAATGGGGGTTGAAAAACACTGCTTTATGTGATCCATTTGGGTTTTCTAAGTCAGTTTTGTGAATTTGAGAGTCTCAGACATCTTCTCTCTTTGACTAAAGCTTTAAAAACAACCCTTGTGTTGTTTCTGAAGAAGCTCCGGCTGGAGGCTCAGCCTCCAAAGAAAAAAGCCTGTTTTCTTGCCCCCTCTTACCCCCTGTGGGAACCTGCGAGGCCGCCCCTGGATTAAGTCCCCGCCTTTAAACTCAAATAAGAAGGAAACTTCAAAGGCCGTCGGCCGCCGGGGCTCCGCCCTCGCGCTCCCGAGCGGCTTCACAAAGGATTCGCCGACGTTCGGGAATTCCGCCTCCACTTCCTTTTATAGCGCCACTCGTGCGTTGGCTGCGCTCCAGGACCCCGCCCATCCCGGTTACTTTGACAACACAAAGGACTTCACGGAACTCGCAGGCCACGCCCCCTCTCTCCAAATAAGGGCATCGTCTCCATGTACGGCAAACAATCGGTGCTAGATTGTCCTTTTTCTCTTCCTGATCCCGTCGATGAGAAGCGGAGAGGAGCTGCGCTTCAGGTCGGAAGCGGTGCGATCATGGCCGAGCGAGTCCAGCAGCCCCCCGCCAAGCGGCTCTGCTGCCGGCCCGGATACAACCCGGCGTGCCGGCAGGGCCAGCGGGCTGGAGGTGTCCTGTGCGCGGCCGGGTCCGCTCCGGGAGGGTCGGGCAACGGGAAAACGCACCAGCCCGAGTCGCTGCTCGATATCGCGGCGCGGAGAGTCGCGGAGAAGTGGCCGTTCCAGCGCGTGGAGGAGCGGTTCGAGCGCATACCGGAGCCCGTCCAGAGGCGGATCGTTTACTGGTCGTTCCCCAGGAGCGAGAAGGAAATCTGTATGTACTCGTCGTTCAACGCCGGGGCGGAGGAGAGTGGATCTAACGGGGAGAACAGCGACGACACGCAGCTGCCGTTCCTCCGGGGGGTCACCCTGCTGGAGGGCGGCTGGGTGGACAACGTCCTGCAAGTCGGTGAGTCCGGAACCATGAAAACCACGTTAAACCACGTTAAACAAAGCACCACCGAGTCTTTCCCACAGGCTCACTCCGTGTTTTCCTGTCTTAGTTCGTCGTTGTGTCTAAACACACAATGCGGGGCTATTTTCAGCTCTAAACCCCGTTTATCCTTGTGGAAACAAGCTTTTTCCACGTCTAAAACAGCTTATATTGGCTATTTTCACGTCGAAACCAGTAAATTTGGGGTGTTTCTAGCTCTAAACCTCTATATCTTTGTGGAACCAGGCTATTGCCAGGTCTAAACCCTGCATATCTTTGGTATTCCTAGCTCTAATCCCAGTATACCTTTGTCAAAACATGCTATTTCTAGGTCTAAACCAGTATATCTTTGGTATTTCCAGGTCTACAACCGTATATATTGGTAGAAACTGACTATTACCAGGTCTAAACCTGTATATCATTGATATTTCTAGCCTGAAACCCATAAATCTTTATGGAAACAGACTATTTCTACGTCTAAACTTGTATGTCATTGGTATTTCCAGGTCTACAACTGTATATCTTTGTGGAAACAGGCTATTACCAGCTCTAAACCTGAATATTATTGGTATTTCTAGATCTAAACCTGTTTATCTTTATGGTACCAGGCTATTACCAGCTCTAAACCTGAATATTATTGGTATTTCTAGATCTAAACCTGTTTATCTTTATGGTACCAGGACATTACCAGCTCTAAACCTGTACATTATTGGTATTTCTAGGTCTAAACCTGTTTATCTTTGTGGAAACTGGGTGTTTCTTGGTCTAAACCCATATGTCTTTGTAGAAAGTGGGTATTTCCAGGTCTAAACCAGTATATCTTTGTGGAACCAGGCTATTACCAGAGTAGCCCTTCCTTTTACTTCTGCTTTTCTACCCACTGAGGCTATGTGCTATCAATGGCCCACAGCAACGATCCCCATTGGAAGCTTTAGCACTTTGTTCCTATTTTTGTGTCTTTGCAGCTCTCAGTGCGCACACAAAAGCCCCCCTATATCTTTTCACCGCTGGCTAAATAGAAGATATTTAGAAAGGAAAGGAGGGGAGGAAGGGGAGGAAGGGGGGGGATTTAAAGCCACAGCAGCTTTTATTTTGTTTGCCAAACACATTTTGCGAAGCCCTTTTTTTAGCTGCTTTATCACGTTCGTCTGATGCCTGAGATGTTTGTTTCATTTGGTGTCATCGCTTTTAAATGTTTGCTGGCGTTAGAATAAATGTGTCAGAGCTGGGAGTAAACACCCCCACCCCCCCTTTTCACTCACTCCTTCAGTCCTTCCTGCCTGGCTGCTTCCTCTGCCACAGCCACAATATTCCACTGCATTCGTCAGTGCAATAGACTCAGCTGTCAATCCTCCTCCCCGCCCCACGGAACCCACGGTTCAGGGTTCTAATCCCATTAGTTCATCTAAATCCTGCTAATGCATTCTGCAAACAACATTTTATGCATGATCTGCATCTTCCTCCTCCTCATTTTTAGTCATTTTGTGCATTTTTGTTGCCATGTTGGGGTTTTTGAAGTCATTTTTCATCTATTTTGTGCATTTATGTTGTCAGTTTTGGGTTTCTGACTCATTATGTGGTCCTTAAGTGTACTTTTCTATCACTGTGTGTTTATGAAGTAGTTTTATGCATTTGTGAGTCATTTTGTGTGATTTTGTTGTCGTTTTCTGTATTTTTGTACCATATTGTTTTTATTGTCATTTTGTATGTTTATGAAGTAATTTTATGTATTTCTTTCATCATTTTGTGCATTTTTGTCATCATGTTGGGTTTTTGGAGTCATTTTTCAACCATTTTGGTTGTCTTTTCTTGTATCTTTTTGTCATTTTGTGTGTTTTTTGTCATTGTATGTGTTTCTGGAGTAATTTTAAGCATTTGTGTTGATATTCTGAGTGTTTGGAGTCGCTTGTCTATATTTTGTTGTCTTTTAGTGTTGTTATGTATACTTTTGAAGTCATTTTGTTCCTTTATGTTGTCATTTGGGGTTTTTGGAGTGTTTTTAATCAATTTTTTGTTGTCCTTTCTTATATATTTCTGTCATTTTGTGTGTTTTAATGTCTTTGTATCTGTTTCTAGAGTAATTGTATACATTTGTGTTGATATTTTGAGTTTTTGGAGTAATTTTGTGTCTTTTTCTACTATTTTGTACACTTCTGGAGCAATTTTGTACATTTACTCTGAGTGGCGCAAAAAAATTAGATAGCAGGCTGCATGTGGCCCCCGGGCCGCCAGTTGCTTATGTCTTCATTATCATATTGACTGTCACTGCATGCTGAACGTTGTGACGCTATGAACGGTTAAACTTTTTCAATCGATTAAGCAGAACGCCGTTTAAACTCTGTGAAATCATATGCAAAATGACATTTTTCTCATGCAAAGTGCATTGAGAGTCAAACGTGACATTTAACATTTATTGATGATTGATCAGCGGTTCTACAGTCTAATTACTGACATCATCCTCCCCTGGTTCATCTGAATCCTAATGCATTCTGCAAACTAGATTTTCTGCATGCTCTTCCTCTCACTCCCTCTCTTTTCTTGGCTTCTTCAGGCTCCAAAGAATCCGTGTGGAGATGCTTCAGCTCTTGTGGGCTCAGAGAATGTGGCGAGCACAATAGTAGCCATGGAGCTAGCAGACAGGCAGGCAGTGCTCCCTCCTTCTCTGGCCTGTTTACCAGATTCCCCAGCATTAGACTCATTTATGTGCTCACTGCTCACATTATTAGGCCTTTGGAAACTAAACTCTCCACTCAGAATGTTAGGTTAGGGTGTAAGAAAACATCAAAAAATGGCAATATATTGCAATATTTCACTGTGCAATTATCGTATTGATTCAAAAAATGTCCAAATCGTGTCGTCTTTGAACAAAAAAACAAACATTTAATTGTGTTAACATATGCAAGGGTGACCATATTTTCATTTCTAAAAAAGAGGACACTGGTCGACCATGGCATGCACAAAGTACTTTTAGTACTTAGTAGTTTTTGACCTTGTAAAAATACAATATAATAAACAAATAAGTTGTTATTGTCAATAAGGTTTAAAAATGTATTTCTTTCTTCATAACAAAGACTTAAAATGTTCTGAAGTCAGTGGTGACTCAAGTCAATCATCTTTATTACACGTTTTAACAATCTGTCCTTAAAACATCTCATAGATACCGTCTTAAAATCTCTAAATCATTGAAAAAATATGAGAAACATGTCGTCCTAGAAAGTAAAACTTGAACAAAAAACTTAAGGCTTATAAAACAATAAATAATCATTTAATATGCACTTCAATAAATAACCTTTTTGTTATTCCGTCAAGTGTGAGTAAAATCACTGTAATGAACCATATTTACCTTAAAGACCAACTCAATAGCTTTCAGAAACTGGTGGAATCTCTCAGATAGAGCGAATATTAGCAGAGTTACGGTCTTTTACGTTAACCTGTTTCCGAGATGTGTTCAGGGTCCCTGGGAAAATACAGAAAATGTCATTAATTTATAAAATATCCCTGGACAAGACGTGAAAAGAGCGCGTCTATAGATAAAATCGGACGTATGGTCACCCGAGATGAACATAACACTTGTTTTTGATATTAACACTTGAATTACAGTTGGTTACCATTTACTTGTTCTCGCTCGCATGTTTTTGGAGTCATTTTGTGCATTTATGTTGTAAATTTGTGCATATTTTTACCATTTTGTGTTTCTATTGTCACTGTATGTGTTTCTAGAGTAATTTTATGCATTTGTGTTCTCATTTTAGGTGTTTTTGGAGTCATTTTGTGCATTTTTGTTGTCATTTTTTAGGTTTTTGGAGCTGTTTTTATATCCAT